>NC_048595.1:113412263-113447685 GCF_003668045.3 Cricetulus griseus | reverse complement strand
TGAACCTAGTTAAGGTTTCAGGAACAAAGACTCTAGTCAATGCACCATGTTGTACTTAATCTTTGTCTACTGTCTTCTTTGTGTTCAAATCAGTTTCCATCTTACATTTCTCCCTTTTACAAGAACAGCATTACAGTGGCGTAGGAGAAATCTAATGATCTCATTTTAATTTTATTTCCTTTGTAAGGTCATAATCTACAAATGACTACAATGTAACACAATACATCTTACAAAGTTTATTGAAGGATAAAGTTTAACCCATGACACCAAACACATTTTCTATATTTGTTATAGGTATGTAAAAAAACACTTTTAATTAGTGACAATTTTGTTTTACATAATGCTCAGTTTATAAAGGAATGCCATATAGATTCATATTCAAATCTTTTCTATGCCTTTCACCCTGTGAATAAATTTGTTTCTAAGCTTATGGTTCTATGAAATGAGAATAGTTGTACACTCCTTGCAATGTTACTTTAAAATTATCGAAAAGTTCCTATAAATAAGAAATCATGGTAATTGCACTCTACTAATGCTACTAGTATATTATACATTTATCTCATTTCTTATTTTTGAAAAAAAGGAAATACTTATCTTAATGTACATTTGTCACCTTAATTTGTGCTTTAGTTATCAATCACATTACAAGTGTAATTAATTCCTCTACACTTTAAAAAAGCAATTTTTTACAAGTAGATGAGCTGAAGTTCAAATGGCTCTAATCATGATGACTGAATGTAGACTCCTCACAGATTCACGGCAGAGCCTGTCTCGGTGCTTTGTGCTTCTCAGCCTATGGAGATCTGTCAACTAGAGGCCACATCATTCTAACTTCAGCTTCCATCATTATCATGTTGTTTTCTCTGTGTCTGTAATTCAACTTCCTTCTATTGTAAGGTTTCTTGGTGTTACATTGGACAAAAAAGTCAATGATGATATTCTCTTACTCATGCTCACTTATTCATGTAGGACAACAATACATATCCATGAGTTCTGGGCACCAGACACACATGTGATGGGAGAATTATGCAGTTGAACATAAGTTTGGGCATGTTATGACTTTTAACTTATAGCATATTTGAAAAGATGTAAATGATGTGTGCATTTTCATTTGCATATGGATGTCTACAAGGAAAATAAGTTGATAATTCATAATGATTGTAGAAGTTACCAAGTTAAAGCAAATATCTATAGCATTGATACATTTGGTCTTCCCAGAAACTAACATGTGACTATGACATTTTCTAAAGCAAATATTGTGTTAGTATAACTTCATACTTTAAGACTTTGCCATTGGATAGAATAATTGTTACCTAGTATGAGGAGAGGAAGTGTTTTACTTTTTAAAAACCAAGCAGAAGGGGGTTGCAGTTGTGCAGGAAACACCTAGGTATTGCTCAGATAGGATATGGAGTTTTTTAGAATACCATTTCCTGATATAGGATTTAATCTACCCATTTTTTGTCTCCAGAAACTGAGTTTGGGGTGTTTCTAGCTTGAGCAGAACATGACGGATTGCTAGGATTATAATCTGAGAACAAGAACAACAGTGAATACAAAGACCTGAAAGAGTAAATGGAAATAGGCCATGCAGTCTACATATGCCTCACACTTCCAAAACAACAAAGTACAGTTCCAGAAGGATAGCTCTCCACAAAGCAACAGGTGCCAATGGCAGGGTCATCTTGAGAGCTCAGCTAGCACCCACTTTTCCTTTCAAAATTCCCAAGCTGCTGGGATGCCTTCATGTTAAAGTCCAGATACAGAGTCATAATCAAGAGGATGCAAATAAAGAAAATACTCCTAAAAGATACTAAAGTTTCTAGTGCAATTAGTATGAAGGGTATCAATATCCTCCCCTTTCAAAACATCAAAATTTCCTAGATACTATGCAAGGAACAACATTTTAAACATGCAGGCCTAGCTCCTGAAATAGAAAGGAAACTCCCCCCGGGGTGTTGATAGAAAGCTAAAAGCCAGGCAAAGAAGCCACAGAAGCAGGTACTTTGGTTATTTTTTTCAGTAACTTTATATATGTGGATTCAATTGTGCATGGAAAAATTTTAGAATTAAGTTATGACAAAAATAGAACATTTCAATATGAATTATATATATGAAACACAAACACAGAGAAACCACACACACACACACACACACACACACACACACACACACACACACACGTGGGGGGGGTTGGAGAACAGTAGGAGAAAGCAGAAAGGAGGACTGCCTGATAGAATAACTGACATATTTATGTTTTAGATGAAAGGTACCCCTTCTTTTCACATTTTGATAATTGATACTTAAAAATGATTTATTTGTTGGGATAACAAGTGTGATTATTGATCATCACTATTTTTCTGCATGTTGGAGCACTAACATTTGTCTCTACATTATGATTTTGGCCTCCTCTACCTCACATCTATTGTTGTCTTTTTAAACAATGTGACACAAATTGCTTCTCATCTCTGCCTGTGATAAGAATTTCTTGAAGAACACATTTTTTGCAAGCTGACTCTTGTCAAGCTGCCACTTAGAGGAGACAACATTGTAAACTGCTCAGTACCAAGTCATACAACTTAACCTAACCAAGCAAGGTCATCAATGAAATGACAAGAGAGCTCTCAGATCAACAGGTGAGTCAGGTCATACATGTGACTATCCCACATCAGACATGCCACTCACATACACTGGGAATCATTATCTCTCTTAGACAAGTGTCTAAGGCTGGGGTATTCAGATTAAGGAATTCCTAGCAAACAGAATGCAATATTAAAGCATAAAGACTATATGGTTTGATTTTTAATTTTGTGTGTCTACTATACTGTGATGACAGACTTAAGTGTGGATAGAACAGACATACTTTACAGGGCAAGTAATCTGAAAAGTCTTGTAATTTAACTTAGTAAGTTAATATTAATGACTGCAAGACTGTCAGAAAAACACAAATGGAATAAATGCCAAAATAGAAGTTTAAGACAGTATTCTGGCGATAAAGAATGAAAAGAAAATTCAACACAGAAATAAAACTGCCTTTCTTTCTTCATTCCTTCCTTCCTTTCTATTTTCTTTTCTGCCTCTTTGAATGTGTAATGGGACATTTTATAAATACTTGTAATGACATCTGGTACTGTATCAAAAAGTTTTTATAATATTTATTGATTCTTTGGTAATTACATATGTGAATTTCATGTTTTTAGTTTAAGATTCACCTCCTCTTCTCCCCCACTCTTCCTGTAACACAATTCACCCACAGCACCTTCTCTACTTCTCTTCTTCCTCTTCCTCTTCTTCCTCCATATCCTCCTCCTCTTCATCATTCTCCTCCAGCCCTCTTTCTCTTTGTCTATCTTTCCATAGTCACAGAGTCCAGTTTGTTCTGATAATATGCACACAGGTGTAGGAGTCATCTACCAGAGCATAGGTGACATACTGTGAGACACACTTCTGAAGAAAACTGACTGTGCCTTCCTCATGGGTACCAAAGTCAATAGCTACTTAGTAACAGCAGGGTGCTGGGAGTGATATCCCTCTCTGCACTGTTCTGTTGACAGGTTTGATCTTGTTAAAGTCTTGAGCCCAGACTGCAGATGCTGTAGTGCAATGAATGTTGAATAAAGTGATTACTTATGTTATAGACAACTAGGAGTTACTGAAGGTTTTTGAGACAAAAAGTGACATACCACCTAAGTGAATGGCATTTGAAGAAAAAGGCATTATGGTTTTGATTAGATATGATCTAACTATCCTTTAAGTTTTCATCAAATTTCATCACCATTTCTAGATATTAAAAGAAGAAAACCTCAAACTAACTACAATGTTTATAGGTGAATCTTTAGAATGCAACAAAGATTAAGTAAGTCACTAAAATGGAGATTCATAAATAGTGATGAGTTTATTTTTATTTAAAACTTATCGTTCATTTTATATACCAACCCCAGTTCCCCCTCCCTCCCTTTCTCATGCCCCCACCACCCACTCTTCCAATTCCCTCCATTCTTCAGTAAAGTTTAAGGTCTTCCTTAGGGAGTCAACCAAGTCTGGCATACTAAATTGAGGCAGGAACAAGTCCCTCACCCCCATATCAAGGCTGAGAAAGGTATAAATACAGGAGATGGAAAAAGTGATGAGTTTTAAAGAAGGAGATTAGGTGTACACTCTCTCTCTCTGTCTCTCTGTCTCTCTGTCTCTCTGTCTCTCTGTCTCTCTGTCTCTCTGTCTCTGTCTCTCTCTCTCTCTCTCTCTCTCTCTCTCTCTCTCTCTGTGTGTGTGTGTGTGTGTCTTTACACTTCTGTTATTTTGAGACAATTCAGGTGAACAAACTGTAACCGATTAAATTCATGAGTCCTATGTAAAAATAAGCCTTATTTCTTGATTATCATTCTACTTTGAGTATTTCATTATATAAAAGTTACAAAGAACCCACCCTTCCAAATTGCCTTGGGCACACATGCACTTTCTGTCCCCCATGCCAGCAGTTCTCAATCTGTGGGTCATAGCCCTTTGGGGATCTAGTGACCCTATCATATGGTTTATATATCAGATGTTCTGTGTATCAGGCATTTATATTATGATTAGTAACAATAACAAAATTACAGTTATGAAGAGTCAATTAAGTAATTTTATGGTTCCAGGTCATCACAACATGTGGAACAGTATTAAAGTGTTGAAGCATTAGGAAGGTTTAGAACTACTAGCCTATATAATTTTCTATACACCCCTTAATGTAAAGACCCCCAACTTGAATAACCCCATCCATTTCCCCCTCCCTAAGAACTCCTAGCCCTAGACAGAGAACCTTAACTTTCCCAACTCTTCTTCATCCTCCTCAATCATCTCTACCCATTTATAGACTCATACATCTTGCCCTGAGATCCAGCCCAAGAAATTCACCAGAACCCCCCCATACACAGACCCTCCTAAATCCCCAGATCTATTCCTCTGGTCCTATATCCAGTGGTCAAGTATAGTCTGATCACTTCTAAACACAATACTCCTCACCAACATGAACAACACCCCAGTCTAGTTTCCTCCTGACTTCATAGCATGAGAAACCATAGACCTTTCATGGACTGCATATAACATGCTCTGTCCTAGGATTCTCTGCCTGTTACATACATAGAACTAACAAAGAGCTCACAAATTCAGGTCTAATTGCAACAAAACAAAACATTAGATTTATGAAGAAAGAGATTGAGAGATACACTTGAAAATGGAAAGATATCCATGTTGATGGATGGGTAGAAATAAAATGGTGAAAATGATCATTCTACAGAAAGTCTTTTACAGATTAAATGAAATCCCAGTCAAAATCTCCTTCTCCTTTTTCACAGAAATAAAAAACAAAACAAAACTATCTTAAGATTCATATGGAACCACAAAAGACCCAGGGTTGCCAAAACAATCCTATACTAAAAGGATAATGCTGGAAGGATGACTATTCCAGATTTGAAAATATATTACAGAGTAAGCAATCTGATACTGACACAAAAACAGACATATGGACCAATGAAACAAAATAGAAGCAAAATAGAAGACCCAAACATGTATATGCATAACAACAGCCATCTGATGTTTGAGAACAGTGTCAAAAGTTGTACACTGAAGAAATGACAGCATCTTCAAAAACATACAGTGTAATGGGGGTTGATAAAAACTGAAGTCCACATGCAGAAGAATAGATTTAGAACTGTGTCTATCACCATGCACATAACATAACTACAAATGAGTCAGAGACCTGTCTCTGTGTCACTGTGTCACTGTGTGTCACTGTGAAGAGATACCATGAGCAAGGACACCCTTTTTTATTTTAAATTTTTCTTTCTTTTTTTTAGAAACAATCATTTTAAATATTTATTTATTTATTTGGTTTTTGCGACATGGTTTCTCTGTGTAGCTTTGGAGCCTATCCTGGCACTTGCTCTGGAGACCAGGCTGACCTTGAACTCACAGAGATCTGCCTGCCTCTGCCTCCTGAATGCTGGGATTAATCCCCCATTCCTTCTCCCTCCCATTCTCCAATTCCCCCTATCAACAACCCTACCCGCTCCCCAAGGACAGTGAGGCCTTTCATGAGGGAATCATCAAAGTCTGTGATGTAATTTGGGCTGGGCCCTTCTCCATGTATCTGGGCTGAAATAGTATCCCTCCATACAGAATGGGCTCCTGAAGTCCATTTGTGCACTAGGAAATACTGGTTCCACTGCTAGAGTTCCCATAGACTGCCCAGGTCTCCTAACTGCACCCACATTCACAGGGTTTGGATCAGTCCAATGCTGATTCCCCTAGAGAGTAGTCCCTCATTAGTTCAGGTCAAATGTTTCTGTGGGTTTCTTCAGCACAGTCTTGACTCCTTTGCTCATCACTCCTCCATTTCTACAACTGGATTCTGGCAGTTTTGCTTAGCGGTTAGCTGTGGGTATCTGCTTCTGCTTCCATTAGCTACTGGATGAAGGCTCTTGGATGGCAATTGAGGTAGTAATCAATCTCATTATAGGGGAAGGGCATCAAAGGTGGCCTCTCCACTACTGCCAAGATTCTTAGTTGGGGTCATACCTGTGGATCTCTGAAATTTCCCTAGTGACGGATTTCTCTTTAAACTTATACTGACTCCCTCTATTAAAGTATCTCTTTTTTTGCTCTCCTTTATTCCTCCCATCTCAGTCTTCCTGATCCCTCTTGTTCCCCTCGCCCCTCCTTTTTTCCCCTTCTCATTGTCCTACCTCCCTTCCCTCTATCTCCATCATGCTCCCAATTTGCTGAAGAGTTCTTGTCCCTTTTCCCTTCTTTGGGGGACCATGTATTTTTCTCTTAGGGTCCTCCTTGTTTCCTGGTTTCTCCAGTGGTGTGGATTATAGGCTGTTAGTCCTTTGTTCTATGTCGCGTCTATCTTGACCAGCAAGAGAAACACGACCACGACTCTTCTTCAAGCAGTTTATTCAGGAACCTTGTACATTAGCTTCTCTCTTCTCCCAGCCCCTGAAAGCCCTTAAGTAGATGCTCAGTGCCCAATCAGCTCATGCCATCTGGCAATCCTGGATAGGCCACAGAAGGAGGAAGCGCGCCAGATGCCTCAAGCACTTCCAAATAAGACTTGTTTACAGCTAAGCTCAGACTACCTGGCATCCAGCCAGGCACCATCTTAGGGCTGTGGCTCCCCACAGTTCCCCCCTTTTTATTTTATAGCACAACAGGTAAGGGTAGGGGTCTGATCTCTGAAAACAAGGGACAATGTAATGGCCCCACACCTAGGTATCAGCCAAGCTGGTGCCACACCAGTCCAGTATCTTTTGTCAGAGATGGGATTATGATACCAACCCATATACAGTCAGACTTGCCCTTCATGAAGTTCACACTTCATGTGCAGTCCTATGTCTCAAAACCTGTGTATAGGAAGTAATTACTTAGCTTTTGAGTACCGTTAATCAAGCCTGAGGAGACTGCCCTGCCTCCAGGGCTGCAAAGGCTTGTGCAATCATGGCATTACTTCTCCTCTGTGAAACCCTCATCCTGTAGATACACCATAAAGCAATGATACTGACAAGGATAAGCATTCCTCCCGGGGCACCCATCATTATTCTGACTAATATTACTAACTATAAAAAAGCACAAATTCCCTGGCAAACCAAAACTAACATTACCTTCTACAGGACTAATATCCTTATCTAAAGGCAAAAAGGTAAATTTAAACTCAAATTGCTACTAAAAAAGTCTAGGGAAAACTTGAGCAGAATGTCTGATTGGCAGTGGTTTCGGGAACACCGACAGAATCCCCCATCGGGGTTCTGCTGTTGTCTTGTTGATCAGCATCACCGTCATGATCGTCAGCATCAGGTACATTGGTCTGCTTATGATTTTTGCCATCCTCAGAGGCAGGGACTCTTCTTGTCAGCCTTTCTGGAACCCACACTGGCTCTGATTGATCCTTGGGAAAACACAGACCCTCTCGCCCATGATAGCATAGGGTCAGGACCCTTCCACAGTCCAGTAATGACATCCTTTCATTTTACCAATCCCTTAGTACAGGGAAAGGCACTATGATGGCGATCAGCAGCCGAAGGCCCATCCACATCCAGTTGAAAAAAATTAAGAGTCAATAAAGCTAAAGATATTCTTTCCTTGGGGGTGCGGCCTTGGCCTATTCCCCCTTTTTGTTTTATTAGGCATTCCTTCAAGGTTCGATGAGCTCGTTCAATGATACCTTGACCTTGAGGATTATAAGGAAGTCCATGCTTCAAATCTATATGCATTTGCTTGCAAAAGGCAGAAAAGGATATATCGGTATGCGCTGGTCCATTATCTGTTTTCAGTTGTTGGGGCATGCACCATGTAGCCCAAGCTTCTAAGCAGTGGGCAATTACATTCCTTGCTTTTTCCCCACTTAAGGGGGTAGCATGTATCACTCCAGAACAGGTGTCCACAGATACATGCACATATTTTAATGTCCCAAATTCAGGAATATGAGTAACTGCGGTGTCCACCCTTGACCAGCAAGAAAGACGCCACACCGAGGAATCTTCTTCAAACACAGTTTAATCGGGAACCTCTTTGCTTTGTACAGTGTATAATGGCGGCGGGCCCCGGGCCGAGGGAGACGGGGCCTGATATAGTCTACATCTACCAATCACCTAACCCTACGTGGCGCGCCAGGATAGGTTGTCTCCAAGCAGAATTAAGAGGATACATGACCTTTGCCATATTTGGAGTTGTTTACTACAGAGAGCGCTCGCCGTCGGGCTGGCGGAGGGCGGAAACCGGCGCCATCTTTTGGGTGCGGTTTTCTGCAGCTCCCTACAGTTCCCCCTTTTTGTTTTAATGTTATAGGAGTAGCAGTATCTATCTGTTGTCAGATTTCAGTCATCTCTGTCTTAGGTTCAACCCCAGTGTCCCTATCTTACCCGTCAAAGAGTCACTGTGTCGCCCTCACAGGCTCATGTCTTAGGTTGAAGGGAACACATGTATGCTTATTCGCTCAGCATGAGGGTAGGTGCCCGTCATTGAGCATGACTGATTCAGATACGCATCACTCACTCAGCAAGGGCGAGACAGACATCTATTTGTCTGTCAGCATGGATAACCATGCTTGAGGGGACTGTCCTGCTTCCACAGCAGCAAAGGCCTGTACCAACATAGCAGCTTGGGATTTTTGCGACTTCCTGATCCTGCATAGGCACCACAAGCAAACAAAAATGGCTAACAGCATCATGGAAAACATAACTCCAGCCCATTCCTTAACTAAACTAAAGGCTTGTGCAATCATGGTATTACTTCTCTGCTGTGTGACCCTCATCCTGCAGATACACCATAAGGCTATGAAACTAACTAGGATAAGCATTCCTCCCAGGGCACCCATTCCTGCCCACTCTTTCAGATGATTCATGGCTTGAGTGATCCACGCAGACAGTCCTTCCGCAACCGAGATGTCGACCCTGGTGGAATTCACATGCACTATGGAGAGTCTCAGCTCCTGCATCAGCTTGTCAAAATCCCCAGACCAGTTGCCTAGAAGATACTATGAAGGTTGTTTAGACATGTTTGCTGCTAAGGAATAATTCTGATAGGAAACAGCTGTTATACACAAACCAGGCATTCTCCATTCACATCCCAACTGTGCCAGTTACCATAAATTATCCAATTGTTCCTGCAATAGATCAATGTGTTGATTCAAAACCATAATGCCACCTTTCAATTGAGCATTAAGGGTAGATTGGATATCCAATGCAATCTCCATATGCTAAGTGCAGCAATTTCAACTCCTTACTAGTTAAGAGAATGTCATCCATATAGTGGACACATCTCACAGCAGGGTATTTCTCTCTAATAGGAGCAATAGCATGACACACAAAAAGCTGACACATAGTGGGGCTATTGGCCATACCCTGGGGTAAAACCACCCACTCATATAATGGTATGGAGAATAGAAGGTAAAGTAAAAGCAAACCTAACACTATCCTGCACACATCACAAATCAGGTTCTTCATGATTGGGTAGGGCTGACAGCAACGGTAAACCATGCTGCACAGGCCCCATGACTTGCATCTATTTATTTCCTTCAGCTGTTCTAACGTCTCCTGCCCCTCTTCTACAGCCTTGCGGCATCTTTGATCCTCTAGACAGCTGCGAACCATCTTCCAAATAGGCCACGTCCCTGGCTTCAGCGTTCCCTGTGCCCAGACAAAATCTAGATCTTTTCCAAGCTTATCCCAACTATCCACAGTGAGATTGCCCGAGGCTGCGATGTTAAAAAGCAGCCAATTCACCACTATAATAGCGGGGTCCATTAACTTACTCTCACTCTGCAAATTAAAACAGAAGCGAGGTTTTTTACTTTCAGTTCGCTTTTGTCGCGAACAGTGTTGCTCCTTTCTGGAGACTTTACCGCCTCTTTCCCGAGGGCTTTGTTGCTCCTTTACCGGAGACTTTATCGCCTCTTTCCTGAGGGCTTTGGTGCTCCTTTACCGGAGACCTATCTCCTCTTTCCCGAGGACCTTGGTGCTCCTTTACTGGAGACCTATCTCCGCATTCACCGCGGACTTTACAGTTCCACTTACCTTGGGAACTTACCCCCGACTGTGAGAAGTTCTGATTCCCCGTACGTACGGGCCACCACTCGCGGCGGTGGCGGCGTCCCCGTACGGGCCACCACTTGCGGCGTCCACCCTTGACCAGCAAGAAAGACGCCACACCGAGGAATCTTCTTCAAACACAGTTTAATCGGGAACCTCTTTGCTTTGTACAGTGTATAATGGCGGCGGGCCCCGGGCCGAGGGAGACGGGGCCTGATATAGTCTACATCTACCAATCACCTAACCCTACGTGGCGTGCCAGGATAGGTTGTCTCCAAGCAGAATTAAGAGGATACATGACCTTTGCCATATTTGGAGTTGTTTACTACAGAGAGCGCTCGCCAAAACCGGCGCCATCTTTTGGGTGCGGTTTTCTGCAGCTCCCTACTAGTAACATCCATTTGGCATAACTTAAGCAGAGTCAATCCTCTAGGATTTACTCCCCAAGCTGCAGGATGTAGGAAAGTAACACAATCCTTACAAGCCTTAACTATATCATGAGCAGCAGCACGGGATATACCAAAGCGGCATTGCAAAGTTTTAGAATTAACATGGAATTGTGAATGAAATTGTTGAGCTCTATCCAACGGAAGGGAGGTGAATGCAAACTGCATTCTGGTACATTTATCCATTAAATCATTCTTTTTACTAATTGCTCCAGGCAGACCAGTATGTGCTCTAATATGTTGAATATAAAAGGGTTGTGAGCGCTTCCAAATAATTTTTTGAAGATGGTTCACATAATTTTGAATGGGACTATTTACCTTTAATTTTCCAGCGACTTCTAAATCCTTAACTAGATTAACCACATAATTAGAATCTGAGATCAAATTGAAGGCCTCAGGGACCCTTTTAAACATTTCAAGAACTATTTGGAATTCCACTATTTGAGGTGATCCCGGTATAAATTGACAAACAACTGGGGGCGCTCTCCCCAATTACATAAGCACCACACCCAGTCTTGGATCCATCTGTAAAAATATTTACAGCATCCTTAATAGGTTCTTTACGAGTCACTCTTGGGAAAATTACTGGGTGCTCTTTAAAGAAATTTAATATAGGATGTTTAGGATAATGATTATCTATATTCCCATCAAAGCTGCACTTTAGAATTGCCCATTCATCCAAAGATGCAACTGAAACTTTTATTTGAGCAGCAGAATAAGGAGTAACGAGCACAACAGGTTGACATCCAAAATACTGTAGTTAATATCACCTAATAATTTTTGATAATCATTTAAAGTTTGAAATGTATCTAATCTAAGTGTTATTTTTTGTGGCACAAGACAATCTTTATTTATCTTAGCTCCTAGTTAATAACATTACCCTGCTGGACCTTTTCTGGGGTTATGTATAATCCCTTCCTCTCCAAGGTCTTTACCAAATCTCTATATGCTAAGTGCAGCAATTTCAACTCCTTACTAGCTAACAGAATGTCATCCATATAGTGGACACATCTCACAGCAGGGTATTTCTCTCTAATAGGAGCAATAGCATGACACATAAAATACTCTCTTCAGAATTGTTCTCTTCCGATATCATTGAGCGCTCCTCCTTCAACTGTTCTAACACCTCCTGCCCCTTCTCAATGGCTCTGCAGCATCTCTGATGTTCCAAACAACTTCGAACAAGCCTCCAAATTGGTCTTGTCCCGGGCTTCACTGTCCCCTGCCCCCAAGCAAAGTCTAGGTCTTTCCCAAGCTTATCCCAGCAGCTGGTGGTTAAATTACCGAATCAGCAAACCAGGGGGCTAGCACATCAACCTCTTGGATAAATCTCTCTAAAGTACTTTTCTTTAATTTCAATCCCTTAGACCGTAACAGCTCTTGAAGAGCAATGAAAATTGGTTGCGATGTTGTAGTTCCCATACTTTCACTTTTGATTACCTCTGCTTTGTCCTAATCCAGGAACTTTGTTGCTCCTCACCAGAGACCTTATTGCCTTTTTACCCAGGGCTTTATTGCTCCTTACTGGAGACCTTATTGCCTCTTTACTGAGGTCCTTAGCTTGGTCCCAACTTACCTGGGACTTACCAGTCGACTGCCCTGACTGCAGGAAGTTCTGAGCCGTTCACCCACAGAGGTTCCCTGTACGGGCCACCACTTGTCGAGTCTATCTTGACCAGCAAGAGAAACACGACCACAACTCTTCTTCAAGCAGTTTATTCGGGAACCTTGTACATTAGCTTCTCTCTTCTCCCAGCCCCTGAAAGCCCTTAAGTAGATGTTCAGTGCCCAATCAGCTCATGCCATCTGGCAATCCCGGATAGGCCACAGAAGGAGGAAGCACACCAGATGCCTCAAGCACTTCCAAATAAGGCTTGTTTACAGCTAAGCTCGGACTACCTGGCATCCAGCCAAGTGCCATCTCAGGGCTGTGGATCCCCACGGTTCTATGTCTAATATCTATTTATGAGTGGCTAAATTCCATGTTTGTTTCTGTGTCTGGGTTATCTCACTCAGGATTGCTTCTTCCAGTTAGGTCCATTTGCCTGTGACTTTCAAGATTTCATTGCCCCCCCCCCCAATACTCCATTGTGTAACTGTACCATATTTTCTCCCTTCATTCTCTAGTTGAGGAGCATCTAGGTTGCTTCCACATTCTGGCTATTACAAACAATGCTGCTATGAACATAGTTGAACCTATTTCCTTGTTGTATGAATGTACATTCTTTTGGTATGTGCCCAAGAGTGGAATTACTGGATTATGAGGTAGACTGATTCCCATTTTCCTGAGAAACTGCCATACTGGTTTCCAAAGTGGCCCCATAAGTTTGCACTCCTACCAGGAATGAAGTAGTGTAACCCTTTCTCCTCATCCTCTCCAGCACAGACTCTCATTGATGTTTTTTATTTTAGCCATTCTGGCTGGTTTAAGATGGTATATCAGAGTAATGTTTTTGATTTGCATTTCACTGATAGCTAAGGATGTTGAACACTTTCTTAAGTGTCTTTCAGCCATTTTTATACCTCTACTGAGAATTCTATATTTAGTTCTGAACCTACTTTTTTAATAGAATTGTTTTGTGTTTTGTTGATTAGCTTCTTGAATTCTTTGTATATTTTGTAAATCTGTCCTCTGTCAGATGTGGGATTAGTGAATATCTTTTACAATTCTGTGGGATGCTGTTTTGTTTTGTTGACTGTGTCCTTTGCCTTAAAGAAGCTTCTCAGCTTTGGGAGGTCCCATTTATTAATTGCTGATCTCTGTGTCTGTACTAGTGTAGTTCTATTCATGAAGTGATCTCCTGTATCAATTCATGCAAGGGTACCTCCCACCTTCTCATCTAAGAGGTTCAGTGTGGCTGGATTTATGTTGAGGTCTTTAAACCATTTGGACTTAAGTTTTGTGCATGGTAATAGATAAGGATCTATTGCAATCTTCTACATGTCCACATACAGTTATGCCAACACCATTTTTGAAGAGGCTTTCTTTTTTCCCTTGTATAGTTTTAGCTTCTTTGTCAAAAATCAGGTGTTCATAGGTGTGTGGGTCTTCAGTTCAATTCCATTGGTCTACGTAGCTGTTTTTGTGTCAATACTAAGCTGTTTTCATTACTATAGCTCTATAGTAGAGCTTGAAGTCAGGGATGGTGATGCCTACATAAGCTCCTTTATGGTACAGGGTTGTTTTGGCTATCCTGGGTATTTTGTTTTTCATATGAAGTTGAAAATTGTTCTTTCAAGGTCTGTGAAGAATTGTGCTGGGATTTTGATGGGGATTGCATTGAATCTGTAGATTACTTTTGACAAGATTGCCATTTTTACTACATCGATCATGGGAGATCTTTCCATTCCCTAGTATCTTCTTGGGAGCTTGCTTGAAGTTTCATATGGTTAGTTCATCACCTTGTTGGGAAGCAGATAGACATTACACTAATTGAATAGCTGATAATTTTGATTCTGATCTTCAGGAAACAGGCAGGGGTTGATATGAGCTTTTAAAACCTCAAAGCCCTCTCCCAGAGACACACCTCTACCAAAAAGGTCACAGCCCCTCCAACAAGCCCATGCTTCCTAATCTTTCCCAAACAGTTCATCAACTGAAGACTAAGGATTTAAACATATGAGTTGGGGGGGGCATTTTTATTCAAAGTACCACAGCATGAAAACTGAAACACTGAGGTTTATACAAAGAAAACAAACAAAAATAAAGAACAGTACTCATAGGTTATAGTTGAAGGAAACAGCTTCCTGACTAGGACTCATATCATCTGCCTAAGAATTAAGGCCAACAATTAATAAGTGAGATCACAGGGAACTAATAAAAACTCATACAAGACTACAGAAACAATTAAAATTAGTGAAAAGGAAGCCCATCAAATCAAAGAGAATCTTTGACCCCTGTATATGACTCAGGATTACTATCGAGACTACGTAAAAAACTAAACATGACTCAGAGAAGTGACCCATTCAAAAAATGTCCATTCATCTGAACAGACTGTTTTTAAAGAAATAAAAATAACTAAGAAATATTACAAAGGGTCTTATTTTCCTTAACAAATGGAAATGAAAATTAAAACAACATTGAGATTTCATCTCACCTCAGCCAGAATGGCTAAGATCAATAATAAAACTGAAAAAAAAAATACTAGCATTTATGTGAGGAAAGAGGAAACCTCATTCATTATTGCTGGGATTCTAAAATGTTACAGTCACCCTAAAAATCATTGCAGAAAATTTCCAAAAAGCTAAAGCAAATTTGTTATATGGCACAGGGTGCTGGATAGTTTTATTTTAACTCGACACAAGCTGGGGTCATCTGAGAGGAGGGAACCTCAATTAAGAAATTGCATCTATAAAATGGAATTGAGTCAGGCTTGTAAGGCTTTTTCTTGATTAGTGATTCATATAGGAGGGTGCAGACCATTGTGTATGGTGCCATCCCTGTGATTTGGTCCTGTGTTCTGTACGAAAGCAGGCTGAGCAAGCTGTTGGCTGCAAGCCAGTAAGAAGCACCCCTCCATGGCTTCTGAATCAGCTTCTGCTTCCAGGTTCCTGCCCTGTTTTACATTCTTTGATGTCTTCTCCTGACTCCCTTTGATGATGAACAGGGATGTGGAAGTGTAAACCAAGTACCCTCCCTCCCCCGCAACTTGCCTTTCAGTTACAGTGTTTTATTGCAGCAATAGAAACCCTAAGACCAGTTGCTAACAGGGACTTACTTAGGCATTGCTGTGATAGACCTGATAATTTTCTTTCTTTCTTTCTTTCTTTCTTTCTTTCTTTCTTTCTTTCTTTCTTTCTTTTTTTAAGCAGAGGGTAGCAAAGATTCTACTGGGACATTTGTGTAAAGAATCTGTGCTTAAGTCCAGTTGGAGCTGGAAAATCAGCTGTGATTAACAAAAAACCAGAACCCCTGAAGTAAAACCTGCATTTTACTTAGAAACCCTAACTAAGACACCCAGCTATACCGCTCTTTGACATATTTCAAAAGGAATTGGCATCATACTCATTCCACTGATACTTATTCAGTCACGTTCACTGCCATTCTATTCACAATAGGTAGGAAATGGGAACAAGTTAAATGACTTTCCACTGATGAAAGGATGACAAAAATGTCATACATATACACAATAGAATGCTAACCAACTGTAAAGAAAAAGGAAATTTGCAGGTCAATTGATGTAAGTAAAATAATATTTTATTGAGTGAGGTAACCCTGACCCAGAAAACCAAGTGTCATATATTCTTGCTCATTTCTACTTTGTAACTACAAATCTTCAGGTGTGAGTATATAACGTGAAATAACTACAGAAACCGGAAAATGAAAGGGGTGTCATGGAGGGGTTGTGGAGAACAACAGGACACAAATAATAGTAATGAAATAAAATCAAAAGGCGGGTTTAATTGTGAACTGAGATTGAAAGTCAATGCAGGAGAGGGAGGGAAGAAGGAAATATAACAACAAATGTGTTTGAAAGACTCATAAAAATCATATTTTAATTAACTAAAATTATATATATTATGGGTATACATAAACAGGCTAAGTGTAGTTATGTCACATGGGCTCCCAGGGTCTATATTTCAACTATCAGTGTATTCAGAACAGAGATTGCTCTGGAAACAATGGAGCCTAACTGAAATGCCTGTTCCTGGTTCTGTTCTAAAATTTGATTTAAAGCCATGTAACAATTCCCAAATACTGTTTGGTATTTATTTGGTACAAACTAATATCATATCATAACCCTGGGAGATGGTACTATTTACCACTCTTAATATATTCTTCAAAATATCTTCAGAGAAGCCTGGCTACAAAATGCCTGGCAGTATCTTTTCAGGGATCTAAATGAGAAAATGGAGAATTGGAAGAGTCAGCTTTGATGATTCTCTTTCATCACTCACAACAAGTACAACTTTGTGTTCTTTTCTGTCTCTCAAATATACCCGTCCTTATAAATTGAACTAACAAAGCTTTAGTAGAACTTTCTAGAATATTCTCTGATAAATTCCTTATCACTCTAGTGAGTGTTTCATCAGTCTTTCCTTTACTTTATTTGAGATGATCAACAAGGTCATAGGTTACACACCTGTATCTCAAAAGTAAACTTTTAAAAAAGTAGGAAAATTCATGAGTAATATAATGAGTGTGTTTGGTAAGAGATACAATTTCTCTAAAACACATAAACTTAAGGTTACAGATTTGATTAGTAAATTTTTACACCTGATGTAAGGGCAATTTAGCATTATAATTTATAAACATAATTTATAAAAAACTTATAAAAAATTAAAAATTCCACCTTATAAGAATGTTGTGTTTAAAAATGAAAATTCTTTGCATTAATAACTGAAAAGAAGTTAGAAACAAAGAAAAACATACACTAGTGTTATGCTCAGTGTTGACTTTACTTATTACATTTCATTAATTATTTTATAGTTTAGATACTAGGATTTCAAAATTCTCAAATGATATCACAGAACGGTTGTTTTTTTTTGGATCTTTGCTAACAGTAAAACAGTGTGAAATCTCACAGGCTTTAAAACCACTCTCTCCTTTATATTTCACTTCACAACTTCAGGGTAATATTAAAATATTTAACACAGTGTTATCATTTCCTGTTTGGTGGGTTATATTAACCTATATGTTTTTATGGGCATAGAAATTAAATATGTGAACAATCAATATTTGTTAAACTAGAGATGGATCTAACTAAGAGTAATAAAATACAAAGTATGCATATTTACAATTCCTTAATGTGTATTCTCTTAATGTACTAATCACTCTGTTATAGATTGTATTGTACAGAGAAGTCAAAAGATATAATTAAAAATATTTTGTTCTTGTAGTGTTTGAGATGATAAAAGTATACTAACCTCTTATTGAATTTGTTTCATAAATCCTTTCTAAGGTTAGAGGCTATCTGTTGTAGTTTTTTGACACCTTGACAATAAAGAACTGAACAGTGGTCCTGGGGGTGTTGTTCTAAAGTGTTTCCTACAGTCAAGCAGTAAATCAATGATGGACAGAAAAGAATCCTGCCATATTATACTAGTGTTACATTAAATCTACAGTACAATATAAAAGGATTTTCCCAAAGGTAGGATGGGATTCAGTTGAATAGTCTCTTCCTGCATATTTACATCTGAAAATCCTGGATGAAGTGTTTATCTACAGCTGTGGAATTTCTAAGAAGATGCAGCAACTATTTCCATCTTTTCTCCTGAAGGCTTTAAAGTGTTATTTCATTAAGAAAAAAAAGTTAATTATTTTCCTCTCTGTTGATTTTTGTGATTGGTCTTTTGACCAGATGTTTTGGCATTTAGAGAAAGTTAATAAGTGATTTGGAAATGATGAAATTAACTACAACTTAAATGTTATGTAATGCTTTTAAAAATTGGCTACCCTTAATATATGTATTATATAATAATTCAATGCAAAATGTGACAGACTGTAGATGACTATTTAGTATATCCAGGATAACCTACCCAGTTTATGTGTAGAGTCACTTAACCTAACTGTTAACTAAGCTTCTTGGGCAAAAAGCTGTGACCAATTTCAAAGGAGCCTGAATTAAGCTCAATATTTGCAAATGTCACTCATGTATCAGCAATGCCAAATAAACTTTCCTGAAAAGTTTGACTTGTAAAAAAAATAAGAGTTAAAGAAATAGCTAAGATTAAATGGCAAAAAAGTCAAGCATGCATACCCAGGCAACACCAATCACCTGAAAGAATAACTCGAAGATGGAAAAAGGGAACAGAGCTTTCTAATACCATGTTGAATAACATCCATAATATGAAAGTCAGTCTTTGAAGTTGAAGAGTGCAGAGTCTTTCCATCTCTATTTATTTCACAACAATTAATTTCCAAAGTTGGTAGCAGCATAAGCTGCCCAGAAGCCTCTTCTTTTGTTGGTGGTGTTCTCATCTGGCACGAGTTCCAACAGAGCTGAGATACACCTGTTTATGTGGCAAACTTGTATATAACATGTACTGAGCTTTTTCCAATACCAAGGAATGTGCAGCCTGGGCTAGGTCTATTGGAGGAGACACTTTAGGAAAAGCCATTATTGGCTCTCATCTTTATCGTTTCATTCAAAGGAACACAGCTTACATGTTTTACTAGCAAGGTCAATTCTAGATAGGTGTGACAGAAGCATTGAAGAAAAAAGTTTTTTTTTTTTTAATTCTGAAATTCACTTTGTTTCCAAACTCAGAATTGAAGTCACTTAACAGGCTGCACACAAAGGGGCCTGGTGAAGTAATAAACTCGAGGGTATGCTCTTAGGCCCCAAACTTGCCTGCTGTTCTAACAGTAACATGCCATCCGGCCACAACTGTTTGTTTCCATTTTTAATACTATTTGTTTCTTTTCTCATTCATTTATGTGAAGGAATTATTAATAACTATATCTGGTATGTTTAGGTAAAAACGAATAACAAATTGGTATTTGGGAGGTGATGTTCCATGCTAAATGCTAATGGGATTCCTGAATGGAAGACATCCAGCATGGATCAAGACCTTGCCCATATGTGGGGTTTTGTCTAAGCAATCTTTTTATAAGCTTTTTATTGCTGGAACAGCTACCGAAGCAAACAGAGACATATTATTTATTAATTGTGCACCGTTAATAGCGAGGTCTCACCAACTGCCAATCCATATGGACATAAAGCCCAAAGTACTAAATCTGTTCAGATTAATTTCTTTCAACAGCATCTAACAGCGTGAGGGGGAAGCCAGGAGCCCGGTTATGCTCCTGCCTTTTTATACCTTGTTTGGGAGATTAGATCACTAGGACCTGTACGAAAAGCTGCAGCACTTGTTGGTCCTGTTCAGGCTAGAGATTTGTTCAGAGGGAGATGAAAGAACTTTAGATCTGTTGTGTTTTCCCGAGATCTTCAGCAAAGCCTGCATAATCCTACTGAGGGGGCCTAGGGAAGATAAGAAACTTTTCAACAAGGCCAAAAAGCTACAATGTATAATTACATAGTGGCAAATTCTTGAAAATGTTCGAACTTGTCTCAAAAAACCATAAAAAAAAAACACAAAGCAAAACAAAACAAAACAAACAAAAAAAACAAAGCAAAGCAAAGAAAAGAAACAATTAGACTGAGTTGCAAGTTCAAAACTTTTGTATTTTTGATTACTAGTTAATTTTAGTGACCCACATATTAAAATTAAATGTGAAAACTCCATTATTTAATCATAAACCCAATCAAATATATACTATTCCAAATTTCATTATGCCAGTTAAAACTAGAACATTTTCTAATCTTTCTTAAACATTGCAGGGTAACTCAAATTTACCAAAAGAATATCAGTTTAGAGAGGGATCTTAAATTATGCTACTTAAAAGATTATACTCTCTGGTGGTCATTCGAAAGGGTTTTCTGTTAAACTCATGTTTGAACTATTTCTGTGTGCTTTAGTAATGGATTCAACTGCTCACCACAAACAGGTTTGTTCACTGCTTAATCCCATTGCTCATTAGGCTTTGAGGAAACTAACAATTTCCATGTTCCACAAGTAATTGGTAAACTGTTAGAGGTTGTTAATACTTGTAAGTAAAAGACTAGAAAAGCTACTGTTCAGACAGAAATTGTGAAATCACTATTTGTGGAATCAACAACCTAAAACAAGATCTTGCCTGCCCTGCTCATTGAGTAATAAGTTGGCAGTCTGCAGTAGAAACTAGAAATTTAAAAATAAAAAAAGTAAAAGTCTAGAATCCCAGGTCTTTTAATGTTTTTGTACCCAATGCTAAACATAATGTTGTAGGGACATAATTTGTAGGAAGTGTATTGGAAAAGCCTAACGTTCATAGGTAAGAAGAAATACAAATTCTGGGAAAGCAGTTTGCAGGACATTTTCCATTTGCTGAATGGGTCTGCAAGAACCAACCTTTTCGCTTCAGAAACAATCAGGTCTTATTTGTAAGAACTGCTTGCATTACCAAGTCTCATTACCAGTGGAGATCAGTAGTGCCCCACTGAAATTCTCTCTCTCTCTCTCTCTCTCTCTCTCTCTCTCTCTCTCTTTCTCTCTCTCTCTCTCTCTCTTTCTGTTTATGTGTATGTCTGTCTCTCCCACCCCCTCCCTCCACTCCCATTCTTTCTCTCTTGATCTTTCTCCCTCTCCCTCCTCCCTCTCTCTGTGAACACACTCTTGGCATTGGCCACGGAGAAACTAAATTTTTTATTCTCAAACAAGTTATTGAAGTAAGTCACTACACGTCTAGCATAAGGTTTCCTTGTGCCAGCTCATATTAGTGACTTTCTAAGCTTTGTATATTACACATTGAAGCAATATTTAATCGCCTCAGTAACCTCATCACAGAAAAAAACTAACTATAGCTGTATATTTCCCTTTCTTTTGTTATCTTTCCTCTTCTTGCATCTTTAATTTTTAAATCCAGGAGCTTCTACTACCATTTTATTAATCTTGAAGATTGCTTCTAAGCACTTGGGAAGGAGCTGTCCTTTGACGGCCTCAAGTGAGGCAGGCAGCAGCTTGTAAAGATCTAATGAAAATCTGTCTGTGCAGATGCACAAATTGACTAAAGAGGGTACATCAAATGTTAACTCATAGATGCAGAAGCAATATGCAAATAAACTTAGTGCACCATCATTTTTAATGAAATAAGTTATTCAGCCCTTACATTTAAGAAAATAATAAAATAATGCCTTGGCTCAGCAAACTGGAATCTGCAGTCACTTCCTTTGAATTCACTGATTGCCAAATTCATTTCTCTTTACCACCAGATGGATGTGAACTTCCTAACCTGAAATGACTTAAAAAACAGTTTAGCTTAGGTAAACTTGAGAGTAAGTGTTCCTAGGCTGTGTTCAAATTACATGTCTGTGTGCATTATCCATACATGATTATGTATACAAATGTATGCTTAGGGGACAGACTGTTAATTTAAT
Source organism: Cricetulus griseus (assembly GCF_003668045.3). NCBI lineage: Eukaryota > Metazoa > Chordata > Mammalia > Rodentia > Cricetidae > Cricetulus > Cricetulus griseus. Next base: position 113,425,755 of record NC_048595.1, on the reverse strand, counting down.
TCAATATTGATACAAAATTGGTGCATGAATTATTGCTTCTCCAGATGATGCAAAAATTGTCTATAAACTTGTAATAAAAGAGTTGAAATTATTATGTATATACATTTGCAATGCTTTCATTTTCATTATGTTATTTTCACTGAAGAATTAATTTATATAATTATTATTCCATAGCTGGAACATTAGATATAATGGAATATATTTTTTAGAAATGAGTTTACAATTGATGATGTTATCATAAAATACTGAAATCAAAGAGATTATCCAGAAAGCAGTAGGATATCTATAAAATTGTACCAAAAATATCATTTTAATTATATGTATAGCTCCATCATTATTAAGAGTTCTATGCTCTTCGAAACATAAAATCCTATCTGTATGAGAAGAAACAGTGCAGCATAATTGTTGGGTGAGCTAGTACAGATGGCAAGTCCATTTATCCAGATACTGTTCATTTAGTTATCACTGATGACACATTCATGTGTCCTAATTGCTTTAATATTAGGATCTAACCATCTACAGGTAAGGGGCGCACTGAAAGATGTAGATATACAATGATGGTATCTCATATATAGAGGAAGAAACCACATATATTTAAGATCTTCTCCTACAAAGTCCCATTGGGAGTCAATGAAAGAAAGTATGTCCACTTTTGTACTTCCTTATATATAAGCTAATCAAGCTGCTTTGTTATTAAGAAGAAGAAGCATTTTTGCTTGTTTACTATAGACCAAAGCTTTTAATTTACATATTTCAAATGCTGCCTGTATCATTGAATATATTATAAAGGTAATAACCCATGCCATTTGTTCATCCACCCATTAACTCTTAATCACAGATGAGTTACAGTATCATTTATCAGACAATAGCTTAAGCAGAGAATCCCTTGTTGGAGCAAATACAGTAAGTACTGAATGTGTATAAAATGCCATTGTTAAGAAATGTGTATAATAGAAATAGGCAAATACAAGTACAAAAATATCAACAACAATTCAAGTTCTAAACAAGAAATTTCCTTACTAAAATTTTCACTTGAGTATCATAATATAGCTTTAATCTCAGTGTTTTAGGTAACTCAAAGATAACTTTTACTTAAAATCTGTAGCAATGGCAATATTGAATATCCAAAATTTACAATTTTATAATGGAAATAAGTAACAAGGTACTGCATAAAAGATGAAAAACAGTCCAGCATGATAGCATATGCATTTAATCCCAGCAATCAGCGAGGCAGATGCAAGGGAGTCTCTGAGTTTGAGAACAGCCTGGTCTACCCAATGAGTTGCAGGACAGCCAGACCTACATGAAGAAACACTTTCATGATAAAAACCTAAGATAAAAACAACAACAACAACAAAAACCCAAAACCAAAAAAAAAAGATATTTTGGAAAAAAATAAAGGTATTAAGTTAATTACTTTTTTCATTAAATGTTTGGAAATTTACAAGTACTTGATGTGATACTCTTTTGAGATGTAGTTCCATTTATGAATAAGATGATTCTATATTTAGACACATTAAAGCATATGATATATTGCAATAAAAGCATGAATTTATAAGCAATGCCCTTTTCTGAGGTATTAACTTCAATCCTCTAAATGCCTTTCAGTCTTCCAAATTTAAAATCAAATGAAGTAAAAGAAGGTAAGTGCACAATACACAGGAATACAAGTGTGATGACAATTAAAAATGAGAAACTCTGATCAACAGAAGAGAAAAAAATAGTCTTAACAGAGGAAAATGCAAAGTAATGCTTGGGGACACTCTTTCCAGACTTAGCAGTATGTGGATATCCAACATGGTAGCTTTTGTCACACAGATGAAATGTTCTGTTGTGGTGAATAAACACCTGGATACAATGTGTGTCTTCTTGATATTGTTTCATGAAAGTATGACAATTCTAAAAAAAAAAGTTTAGAGTAATACCAACTCAGTCCAAATACATACCAGACTGTGCTCTGGATAATAAAAATGTGTGTGTGTGTGTGTGTGTGTGTGTGTGTGTGTGTGTGTGTGTGTGTGTGTGTGTGTGTTTGCATGGGGGGAGCAGGAGAGTTTTACCAACGTTCAACCTGCATCATGAAAATACAGTTCATAAGCATCTTGCAGGGATAGTGAGGCCCTCCACCAGGGACCTTCAAAGTCTGTCAAACTATTTGGGGGAGGGCCTAGGCCTCCTTGCTGTATCTGGGCTGCAATAGTATCCCTTTATGGGGAATGGGCTACTCCCAAAGTCCATTTGTGCTCTAGGGTTAAAGACTGGCTCCACTGTTAGAGGTCCCATACACTATCTTGGCCTCCTAGCTGGCACCCACATTCAGAGGGCTTGTTTTGGTCCAATGCTGTTTCTGCAGCTTTATGACTATGTTCTCCATGCTCTCACTAGGTCAGGGCAACTGTTTCTGTGGGTTTCTGCAGCACCATCATGGCTCTTTTGCTCATCCCTCCTCCCTCTCCACAATTGGATTCCAGGAGAGGATTTGGGAGGTGGGTTGGGGGGGATTGATAGGAACATGGGAGGCTGGGAAGGTGAGGAAATGGGGGAATGGATATGTAAATATGAGTAGTAATTAAATAATTTAAATAAAAAGCATCTTGCAATCAAAAAGAGAGCCAGCTAGGTGATGGTCTAACCCTGTGGATAAAACTGACACCCTCCCAAAAGTATACTAGCTTGAGGTACTATTCAATTAACCAGTTCTACACCCTAGGATATATCCTTAGTTCAGAAAGCAGAGTGAGACTGTCTGAAAAAGTATAGTTTCTACCTCCCCCAATAATGAAAATAAAAGAATAAGTTGAGACAAGAAGAAAACCAGTTACCCAATTGTATCCAGTCTCTGAATTGATGTCATCTCTGATGTCTCACTCATATCTGAATCCAATCATATTTATTACTTAAGATTTTTCTATGGTGATTTCCTTACTTTCTCCGAGATTTTTTCACAATTTAAAGTGAATTTGAGATACTGTCTTTAGACCAATAAAGTGTCTTGACACATTACATAAATCCTAAGAAATGTTACGCCAAATTGCTTTTCAGTATGTGTTGGCACATCTCTAAGGACTGGCAGGTCTGAATCACCTTATCTCTCTTCTTAGAAAAGCAATATGTACATGGGTTTTATGGTTTGGGTTCCACAGTACTTATATACCACATTCAGGTGGTGTATAACTTGTCCTTGCATACTACTATATGGCTGCTACTATATGGAAATTCCCTACCTTGCTCCAAAAATAGGGAACCCTGGTAAAATACAAAATACAAGAAGTAATGTGGACCTGTATCTAGATACTTGAAGTTAGTGCTCCATCAAAAAGAATAGTACTGGGAATAGGGTAGAACCTCCCATCTATCCATAGTGCTACATTTGTCACTCCGACACTTGGTGATATGATCTACTGTTCTTTAAAGTAGTTCCAGAATTTGTGCAATAGAAAGAAAGTGTTCAGAGGGTTCCAGTGGTTTGTAATAGCTGATGAATTCTTGCATGCAATCATCATGACTTACGTACATGGTCATTACAGTATTCTAGTCTTTTCCACTGGTATTTAAGGGCAGCCATGGAACAATCTTGTAATTTAGTAGAAGCCTTTAATGCTGAGACATGTAAATATTTGGAAGTGACATATCTGGGTTCTTCTCGAATTATTATGTACTCTTCTGATATTATAATTTTAGGAGATATGAATGACAGTGAATTTGTCAGTGTTTATAGTTTCATGCTTAAAATCCTGGAGGTTGTAATAATGTATAATAAGTAACATGTTAATTACACATAGATGTGCATCAATTAACTGTAAGATAGCCTGCTATATGCTCACTGAATACTTAATTCTTCATGGAATAAAATGTCTATTACTTATTGAGAAAGGAACTGTGTAAAGTCACAGGTGTGAGTGGCAAGGGAGAATCCTTAGTGCTGAAATACTTTCTCTATGGCCATGTTCTTCTCTGCCTTTTTAAAGCTCATGTATAAAAAAGCTAGACTCATGTACCTACTAATGCTACGAAATCAAATATGTAGTTTCTTGTTCTCAAAGTCAGCTTTAAAGGACATATTACATTGATTTTATTTTGAAGATTTGAAATCATTAGTGAAATTAAGACAGGAAGTGGCTATCTGTGACACCTGTAGACTCAACAATTACAGTTCTTGACTATTGAGTTTCCAAACCACTAAAAGAACTACAAAACACTGGTTCCATAATTATATTTTATGAAAGAAATTTCACAATGCTGATATATAGATTTCCTGACAGATGCCTAGGCTCTCAGTAACATCTCAAGAGAAAAAAAAATCAGTGAATAGTTTAAGGTTTGGGTATGTTGGATTAAGTTTTTAAATATAGAAACTGATAAGATTCGGCAAAGTGAAGGACTAAAAGTTTTAGAATTACCAATATGGTTGTGTTTTAATGTGAATTTTTAATACCAAATAGTTGATTAATAATTGAAATATTACTCTGGGCAAAGAAACATTTGATAGCTATAATAGGAAAGCACATTTGCTAATAAGGGAAATAGATTTTTCTTCAAAGGAATTTTTGGAGATTATTTGATGGTGTTCAATTTAATAGCACTTACAAGAATTCCTAATAATAAATAGTTAAGATGTGTAGATGATAGTTGGCTTTGACTATCATTGGCAATTATTATTTAGCCTGTGCTCTTGGAAGGTTCTCTTGGACCCCACCCAAACCACAGCTCAAGAGAGGTATTACAGACCTGAAATTGGGCATTTGTTTGATAATCTGTAGTTTTTATTGAGAGAATTATCTTACTTCATGTGCTACCTCCTGTTTAGTAATTTTTAAGTGTCATTCTCAGAGAACAAAAATGAAATCGGTATCACGTTGGCCTCCCTATTAGATATTGCTGCCTCTCACTTTGCTGATATGTAAAACAGATCATTCTGTTAGTGGGAAGATGGCTGAATGTGTAGCATGCTTGCTTCAGAATAAAGGGGATCTCAATCCTGTTGCATAGAACCCAAGTCAGAAGCTTGCATTCTGGGCTGGAGACATGACTCAGCAATTAAGGGTATTCACTGCTCTTCCAGAAGATATGAGTTTGGTTCCCAGTACCCACATCAGATGGCTTACAACCAAAATGCCTATAACTCCAGCTTTAAAGGATTCAGTGCTATCTTCTGGTCTCCAAAGGAGCCCACAAATATGTGGCATATATTTACCTGGAATATACAATGCACATGAATAAAAATCAAATAAATCTTTACAAAGTAACAAAAAACTCTGAGTTGCCCAACACCATAGAAGCCAATTGAACCAGCATCTACCTTCAATCACAGCACCAGCAAAGAAGTTACAGAAGGCTTCCTGGAATTATCTGCTCAGCCAGTCCAGCCAAATGATGAGGTATAGGTTCAGTGAGAACCCCTTTCCTAGAACATACAGGGGAAAGCCATAAAGGAAACACCTCATGTTCAGCTCTTGTCTCCACATGTATGTACACAACTTGCTCATACACATGCACACACACAAAATCAAAGTAAAAACATAAGGGATTACCTCATCCTGTGGTAAATTTCTACTCACCTACTTGAAATTTGACAAATCTATTTGAGTTTGTGCCTGCATCTAGTTACATAATAATAGCCACATATTTTCAAACTTCATAATTGTAGAATTACATTTCTGGGACTAGATTTTATTACATATATTTATTTCCATGAAGAAAAAAATCCCAATTTTAATGGACTAACATAATTTCCCTTTACTCTCCATGGTTTTGTATGTTTAGTTTTTCCAAGTCACTTTTAATTTCTCATGAAGCTTCACTATGCTTGAAACTGAAGTAGTAGTTGTCTAAAGGTTTTCTGTACAATGTATGAAAAACAACTCTTTCATATTACTGCCCATTGATTCTAGCTGCTGCAGTGGAGCTCAATTTCATATTCTGCTAAACCAGATACAGGTGGTTCTCTGGGGAACTGTTTTCCTGCATGGAGTCTATTTTCTTAGTTGAAACACCCCAGTTTAAGGTAGCCTCTCCACTGTTGCTTAGATGGTTAGTTGGTGTCATTCTTGTAGATATCTGGACATTTTCCTACTGCCTGATTTCTCTTTAAACCTATATTGGCTTCCTCTCTGCTGGTGTCTCTTATTTTGCTCTCCTCTATTCTTCCCCTTACACAACTTTCCTGCTACCTTATGTCCTCCTCTTCTCCCCTTCTCATTCTCCTTGCTCCCTATCCTATCCCCCAATGCTCCCAATTTGTTCAAGAGATCTTGTCCCTTTTCCCTTCTCCAGGGGACCATGTATTTCTCCCTTAGAATCTTCCTTGTTGACTTGCTTCTCTAGTAGTGTAGATTGTAGGCTGGTAATGCTTTGCTCTATGTGTAAAATCCATATATGCATGAGTGCATACCGAGTTTGTCTTTCTGTGACTGGGTTACCTCTCTTAGAATCATTTCTTTTAGTTCCATCCATTTGCCTGCAAATTTCAAGATTCGATTGTTTTGTTTTGATTTGTTTTTCCGCTGACTAGTACTCCATTGTGTAAATGTACCACATTTTCTCCATCCATTCTTCATTTGAGGGGCATCCAGGTAGAAGCCAGAATTCTTATGAGCTGAGAGATGAGTCCTAAGGATGCTACTTCTACTGTGTTAGGTAAACAGCACACTAAGGTACTCTACCAACAAATAGCGAACAAAGTGGGCATTTTGGACATGGAAGAAAATAGAATGATTTCAAAACTGCAAAAAGAAGATAAATAAAAGTTCTGAGAAAAAAAAACTGCCCAGAATGGACAACAACGAACCTTTTAGTTACGTGTCTTTCTGTGTTTGTGCTATGTGTCAAATAAAGAGCCATTCACCATGGCCCTCTGCTAACAACCTTGTCTTCATGAATTCCCTTCAAAGCTATTAACACAGAAAATCTTGTAGGCATCTACATTCCCAATTATTTATTTTTATTTATTTTAAGTACTGCCACTCATATATGAATCACACATTCTAAAACCTGTCGATTAATTTTCCATGAATGAGCAGTCTCAAGCACCATATGCTCCCAAAACACAGTATTTATATTTTATAATGTCTTGTTAGAACATTCTTAGGATGATCAAGGTAATGAATTTTTATTTCCATGGAATACTTTGCTAACTCGAAAATTGCTTTTCTTATAATTTTGATTTTTAATTAACCTCCATTATTCAGTTCATCTAAATAATGACTACAATTATATATTGCTAGGCCATTTTAGCAGACTCAGATTTTAATAGTTGTTAGTGAATATATTTCTTTTTATATCATAAACCTGTTGTTCTTTTGCCCTCCAAAGCATCAGGTTGCTAGGTTGTGAACCATATGTGCATCTGTAAAAACTTTAGGAGTTAATTGCACAGGTAATTAAACATGCTTAAAAAATACAGTATGTAAATTTTCTTCTTTCAAGAAAAATTGGTTAGTTAGCCTCAATATGCCATCTTTAAAAATATAACAAGACAGCTAAGATATAAAGAAATCCTGTCAGTCAGAAGCCCAGAAATACCACAAAGTCGCACTGTACAACAAACCTTACACAAGAGATTTATTTGGAGGGAAAAACCCAGGGGGGTGGCTGCCTCTGCTTGATCGAGAAATAGCAGACAACTAAGCAGAAGACAGGGTATATACGGCTTTTCTTGGGAGAGGGGGTATAGCTGTTGAGGTTGAAGCTTTTCCAGAGTGGGTTTGGTGGGACTCAAAATCAAGAGCTTGGACATTTTACTCTGCAGGGCAGGGACTGGGTGCAGCTGCTTGGGCATTTAGAGTGTCTGTCGGTGAAACCTGACAGCTATGACCCTAGTGTGCCTCAAGGCTCAAATGTTCAATAATTTGTAGCTTTGAGGGCAGAGCTAATGATATAGGAGAGAAAGAAGCAACTTTTTAGATTAAAGTAATTGAATGTGAAGAAGTAGGTAGATTTGCTTTAGATAGCAGTTTGAATCTGATATATAACAGCACAAAGAAATGCCTCTATCTTCTAACTGCAATAATTGTGAAGAGCCTGGACACTAACTTATGCATCAAATATTAATGTTTGTCTTACAACAGTAAGAAATGTAATCTATTATAAGATAATTTGGTACGAACACAGCAAACTGAAGATAGAGGAACTGGTCCAATGCATCTGCAAGCCAAGGGATGTACAAAAGAGTCTGACAAGTGGCTGACTAAGGCAACTACTGCAATCAGGGCACAGAAGATCCTTGTCCACACCTGATAGTCAGAATTTAGTCTATGGCATATTGTTCTCAGATTCTAGATGCCGGAACCAGGACATATTAGATTTATATTGATTCATTGTTCTGGCATGAGATAATTTTTTCTCAGCAGCAGCAGCCTAAGCCAAATCACAGTCAGAACCAGCAGGAATAAATTATGTTGATGGTGTGTGACTTTGATAGGATAGAAAGAAGGTGACCTGCTGTGTCTACTGTCTTCATTTGCACTCAACTGTGACAGAAAGAGCAGGCAAATCCCAGTAGAACACATCATGACATATCTGACCAGAACTTCTGACATTATTAGTCATGAAAAATGTGGGAACATATGAGAAGAAATCACAGCATAGAAGAGCCAGGAAGACATAACAATTAAATAGAATGTGGTGTCACATTAGTCAGAGTGCACATCAAACACCAACTGCATTAAACCATCATCTACAACTTCTGCATCAAAAATTACAATCAATGTCTGGCATGAAAACAAGTAACAATAGTAGAAATTAAATAGGAGGAACATAGAAATTCTTATCTCTGAATTTTTCTGTAGTGCTGAGACTAAAATTGAAAATTTATTTTAAAAATTAAAGACATATTTGCTGACTTTGACATGTTTTATACAGACAGAGACCCTCTCTACTCTGCTACATTTCTTTATGTTACCCACAAAACCAGTGCTTTACTAAGTCAGGGTTAGCAAGTGTGTAGGTGGTTGTTTTATTTATTAATAAGCATTTATTTTTATTAGCATTTTTCAGAGATATTGCTAAGATAATGAGTTTGTAAATATTGAGAACATTGGTGGACCTGCCCAGACCAGAAGGCCCATGCTGAGTCCAAACACACCTCATCCTTATCTCCCCTCTGCTTTCCACCCTCTTCCTGCTGCCTGAAAGAGGAAGAGACCCCAACTACACCCACCGGAAGAAGGGATGAGAAGACAACAGCATAAAAACACACTCAACAACAGAAACACCAATATGACACCACCAGTATCTAGGGACCCACACCAGGAAGATCTGAAAAGCCCAATGCAGAAGATAAAGAAGAGATGGGCCTTAAAAATTATCTTATGAAGATGATAGAGACAATCAAAGAGGAAACAAGAAAATCCCTTAAGGAAATAGAAGAAAAAACAAAGAAAAAATTACATGAAATGAGGAAAAGACAAACCAAAAAATTTAAGAAATAAACAAGTCTCTTAAAGAATCTAAAGAAAGCCAAGAAAAAACAATCAAGCAAGTAAAGGAAACCATTCAAACAGTTCACAGTTTGAAAGCAGAATTAGAAACAATAAGGAAAACACAGAATGAGGGGATGTTGGAAACAGAAAAGCTGGGTAAATGATCAGTAACCTATGATGTAAGCATAACCAAAAGAATACAAGAGATGGAAGAGAGAATCTCAGGTGTTGAAGACTCATTAGAGGAAATACAGTCATCCACCAAAGAAAATCTCAAGTTCAACAAGTCCCTAACACAAAATATCCAGGAAATATAGGACACTGTGAAAAGACCAAACCTAAGAATAATAGGCATAGAAGAAGGTGAAGAAATTCAGCTCCAAGGTACATAAAACATATTCAACAAAATCATAGAAGAAAATTTCCCCAACCTAAAGAAGGATATAAAATACAAGAAGCTTACAGAACACCAAATAGATTGGACCACAAAAAGAAGTCCCCTTGCCACATAATAATGAAAACACCAAACATACAGAATAAAGAAAATTATTAAGAGCAGCAAAAGAAAAAGAAAAAGAAAAAGTAACATATAAAGGTAGACCTATCTGAATTACCCCAACTTCTCAATGGAAATTCTGAAAGCCAGATGATCCTGGATAGATGTTCTACAAATGCCAAGGGAACATGGATACAAGCATAGACTACTGTATCCAGCAAAGCTTTCAATCACTATAGATGGAGAAAACAAGATATTCCATGACAAAACCAGATTTAAGCAATACATATCCACAAATCCAACTTGACAGAAATTACTGAAAGGAAAACTCCAATGCAATGAAGATAACTACGCACAAAAAACCATAGGCAATAGATAATTCCACCTTACCAAACACCAAAATAGTGGGGAAATCCACACACAGTAACACCACCACCACCAAATCCAAAACAAATAAGAATCAACAATCAATGGTCATTAATATCCCTCAATGTCAATAGTCTTAACTTGCATATAAAAAGATAGAGGTTGGCAGAATGGATTCGAAGACAGAATCCATCCTTCTGATGAATACAGAAAACACACCTCAACTTCAAAAACAGATGGTACCTCAGAAGGGTTGGGAAAAGATTTTCCCATCAAATGGACCTAAGAAACAAGCTGGCGTAGCAATCCTAAAATCTAACAAATTAGACTTCAAAATCAAATCAATCAAAAGAGATGAAGAAGGGCATTTCATATTTATTATAGGAAAAGTTCATCAAGATAGAACCTCAATCCTGAACATCTTTGCCCCAAATGGAAAGGCACCCACATTCATAAAAGAAACATTAATAAGGCTCAAATCACACATAAAACCTCACACACTTAGAGTAGGAGACTTCAACACCCCAATCTCAACACTAGATAGGACCAACAGAGAGAAATTTAACAAAGAAACAAAGAAATAACAGATGTTATGACACAATCAGGTTTATCACATATCTATAAAACATTACATCTGAACACAAAAGAATATGCATTTTTCTCAGCTCCACATGGAACCTTCTCTAAAATTGACCACATACAAAGCAACGTAGCAAAACTAAACAGATACAAAAAAAAAATGGAATAACACCCTGTATCTTATCAGACCACCATGCTTTAAAGTTAGAATTCAACAATAACACAAATTGCAGAAACTGTACAAACTCATGAATAATTGAATAATGCACAAATGCACCATTCCTGGGTCAAGGAAGAAATAAAAAAAGAAATTAAAGACTTCCTAGAATTTAATGAGAATGAAGACACAACATACCCAAACCTATGGGACACTTTGAAAGCAGTGCTAAGAGGAAAGTTCTAGGATTTAGCGCCCACATGAAGAAACTGAAGAATAATAACACTAGAGAATTAACAGCACAAGTGAAATCTCTAGAACAAATGGAACCAAACTTGCCCCAGAGGAGTAGATTCCAGGAAATAATCAAACTGAGGGCTGAAATCAATAAAGTACAAACCAGGAAAACACTAGAAAGACTCAATGAAACAAAGACTTGGTCCTTTGAGAAAGCCAACAAGATAGACAAACCTTTATTGAAACTAACCAAAAACAGAGAGAGATCATGCTAATTAACAAAATCAGAAATGAAAAGGGCAACATAACAGCAGACACTGAGGAAATCTAAAGAATCACCAGGTCTTACTTTGAAAACCTGTACTCCACATAATTCAAAAACCTAAAGGAAATGGACAATTCTCTGCATAGATATCACTTAATAAAATTAAATCAAGAACAGATAAGCAATTTAAACATACCTTTAAGCCCTAATAAAATAGAAGCAGTCACCAAAATTCTAAAAACCAGAAAAAAAAAGCCCAGTTCCAGATGGTTTAGGTGCAGAATTCTACCAGAAATTCAAAGAAGAGCTAATACCAACACTCCTCAAATTGTTCCACACAATAGCAGCAGAAAGTACATTGCCAATCTCTTTCTATGTGGCTAAAATTACCTTGGTACCAAAGGCACTCAAAGACACAATGAAAAAAAAAAGAATTACAGAACAATATCCCTCATGAACATGGATGCAAAAAATATTCAACAAAATACTGGCAAATCGAATCCAAAAACACATCAGAGAAATCATCCACCATGATCAAGATGGCTTTATCCCAGGAATGCAGGGATGGTTCAACATATGAAAATCAATTAATGTAATCCACCATATAAAAAAAACTGAAAAAGAAAAAACACATGATAATCTCAATAGATGCTGAAAAAGCCTTTGACAAAATCCAACATCCCTTCATATTAATGGTCTTGGAGAGATCAGGAATAACAGGAACATACATAAACATGATAAAAGGAATATACAGCTAACCAACAGCCAACATCAAACTAAATGGAGAGAAACTCAAGTCTATTCCTCTAAAATCAGGAACAAGACAAGGCTGTCAACTCTCTCCATATCTCTTCAATATTGTACTTGAAGTCCTAGCTAGAGCAACAAGACAACAAAAGATCAAGGAGATACAAATTGGAAAGGAAGAAGTCAAAATTACACTATTTGCAAATGATATTATAGTTTATATAAGTGACCTGAAAAACTTTACCAGGGAACTACTTCATCTGTTAAACAACTTCAACAAAGTGGCAAGACACAAGTTTCACTAAAAAATCATCAGTAACCCTACTATATACAGATGATAAATGTGCTTAGAAAGAAGTCAGAGAAACATCACCATTTACAATAGAAACTAACAACATAAAATATTTTGGGGCAACACTAACCAAAAACAAGAAAGACCTGCATAGTAAGAACTTCGAGTCTTTAAAAAAAGAAATTAAATTATATACCAGAAAATGGAACGATCTCCATGCTCTTGGATAGGTAGGATCAACATAGTTAAAATGGCAATCTTGCCAAAAGCAATCTACAGATTCAATGCAATTCCAATCAAAATCGCAACACAATTCTTCACAGAAATTGAAAGAACAGTACTCAACTTCATATGGAAAATCAAAAGACCCAGAAAAGCCAAAACAACCCTGTACAATAAAGGAACTTCTGGAGGCATCACCATCCCTGACTTCAAGCTCTATTATAGAGCCATAATCCTGAAAACAGCTTGGTATTGGCAAAATATAGACAGGTTTACCAATGGAATCCAATTGAAAATCCTGATATTAACCCACACACCTACGAACACCTGATATTTGACAAAGAAGCTAAAGTTATACAGTGGAAAAACGAAAGCATCTTCAACAAATGGTGTTGGCATAACTGGATTCGGACATGTAGAAGACTTCAGACAGATGCATGTATATCAACATGCACAAAATTTAAATACCAAAGGATCAAAGACCTCAACAAAAATTCAGCCACACTGAATCTCCTAGAAGAGAAGTTAGGTGGTATCCTTGAACAAATTGGTACAGGAGACCCCTTTCTGAACATAATACCAGTAGCACAAACATTGAGATTGACAATTAATAAATGGGACCTCCTGAAACTGAGAAGCTTCTGTAAGGCAAAGGACACAGTCAGCAAGACATAACACCACGCCACAGAATGGGAAAAGATATTAACCAACA
>NC_048595.1:109289614-109462648 GCF_003668045.3 Cricetulus griseus | reverse complement strand
CTCAGCCTAGACACACAGGGAGGGCCTAGGCCCTGCTCCAAATGATATGAGACTTTGAAGATCTCCCATGGAAGGCCTCACCCTCCCTGGAGAACAGAAAGGTGACAGGATAGAGGGGATAGAGGATAGTGGGGGACAGGGGAGGGAGAGGGAACTGGGATTGACATGTAAAACAAGCTTGTTTCTAATTTAAATAAAAAAGAAGAGAAAAAAAAGAATCACCTGCTTGTTCCTCAGCCCTCTGGCCCACTGTGGTGGCACTTTTCACCGAAACAACACTTTCACCTGTCTCACTTTCACAACTGTACTCTGAAGCTTTTAATGGAAGACATGGTATTTTATCTGTAAATGTATCTGTTAATTGAGTGAATTGAGTTTAACTGAATAGAATGAATGAATGAATTTGCTTTTAGTTCCTCTCTCAATATACATATACATATTTCCCACTTAGGATGACAGGGAAAGAATGAGGAGGTGGATGAACATAGCTGCCTTTACTTACCATTGATGCTCTATGCCCAGTGGCTGATGGAAGCGGTGAAGGGCTGTTTTCCCTTTGTGGAAAATCCAAGCAGGAGCTGTTCTGAGACCGTGAGCTTCCTGAGTCACTGTGCAGTTGTCCCTTTTCTGACAGCAGCCTGGACAGAAAGCTGGCCTTACGACTGCCTGGGCCTAATCTGTCTACCCAGACCCCACTCTCTCTCACACTGCCATCGCTGCCTTGGAAGTGACTTTGAAGATCTGAGAGAGGTTTGCCTGAGGCATCTTGGCCATGGGATCTCTCCCAGGTTCCTAATGTTGATGGTGGACAGTGTGGGGAAGCTGTCATTGTACCTAACCAGGACTGAGACATGACATTCTTTGAGCCAAAGAGGGAATGGCATGGTTGCTGTCCTGGGTGCTGAATTCTGCCATTGCCATCTTGGGGACATGGGCTGTGGACATGGAGCTGTCCACTGTTGGTGACTCTCTCAGCCCAGTCTCTTTTGCTACAAGAAACATCTACCTCATGCTGCCTGGGGTGTGGAATTTGCCACATACTTTTAGACCTTGGTATATTGACTCGGATGACTTGCTGTTTATTGTTAGCCTGAAGTAGTGAGAATTTTTCAGGTAAAGAAGAACAAGCCATACATGACTGGGCCCCTGAGTAGTTTGTTGAATGGAATGGAGGGCCTGTTTCATTCTCAGTGTTCCCACTGCTGGATTTGCCATCAAGTGCCCTCATGATTTTCCTGATGCCCAGATGAAATATTTCCAGGATATTGAGTAACAAGGAGATGGCAGCAATGCTGTGCATGAAGAGCATGAAAATGGTCTTCTCTGTAGGTCTGGATACAAAGCAGTCCACCGCGTTGGGGCAAGGAGACCGGGTGCATTTGTAAAGGGGTTGCATTTGAAACCCATAGAGAATATATTGGCCTATCATGAACCCTACTTCTAGCATAGATCTAGTCAAGATGTGTAAGATGTAAGTACGCAGCAGACATCCTCTCAGAGGGACTTTGTGAATCCTTTTCTGCTCCTCGAGTCTCCTCAGCTCCCTCTCTACCCTTTGCTGCTCTTCCAATTCAAGCTCCGGATCCTCCATCTGGGCTCTAAGGTGTGACTTCTTCTTCTGCCTTTGCTTCTCAAAGTCCCTGAGTCTATAAAGTGCATGCCCCATATATACCAGCGAAGGTGAAGATACAAAGATGATCTGCAAAACCCAGAATCTGATCAAAGAGATAGGGAAAGCATCATCATAACAGATATTGTTGCAACCTGGCTGCTGGGTGTTGCAGGCAAAGGAGGACTGTTCATCATCCCAGACATCCTCAGCAGCAACACCAAGTACCAGCATCCGGAAGATGAAGAGGATAGTCAGCCAGATTTTCCCCACTATAGTTGAGTGGGAGTGAACTTCCTCTAGGATGCCACCCAGTAAGTTCCAATCTCCCATGGTTAGAAATTCACATCTGAAATATACAGAAAACATGGAGGTTAATAAGACTGAAGGATATGACTTATAAAGGCACATGCTCATGAATATCACAGATTCTTTGCTTAAGTCAATACAACTGCCAATATCTCTGCTTCATACCTGAAACTAGAATTTTCCAAGGAATTTCAGTTTCTTTACAAAACACGAACTCTCTACAATCTAACTCAATTTACTTTTTATCCTCTTGTCTCCCATATGTAGTTGCCTTGCATTCTGTGATTATCTATTAGTCTCCATATTTGTACAATGCACTCCACAGTCCTGTTTATTTTTCTACTCATTTGAGAGGCCTATTTATCTCACATCTAACATTATCTTATATAAGGCTCAACTCCTCTAGACCTTTTCTCTAGCAGCCCAGCTCCCACTGACTTTTCCCTTTCCTAAGTTTCCAGTCATTCATTTGGCATTATGCCTTTAAGAATTTTGTAATGCTTGTGTTTTCTGTTCCATTTCTTGGAAAGGTGCACCTCCTGAAAGTAGAGACTCTCCATGGTGTCCTGACCCCTCCACACAGAAGGTATCAATATGCAAAAATTTTAAATATGTTCCAATGAGTCTTTCACTGAATTAACTATCAACAGGGAAAGCAAAGTAGGTTCTCATTAGACCACTCATGGTATCATTGTAAGATAAAGCAAACATAAAGAGAAATCAGTCAAGTAAATCCTTGGAAACTGTTTCAGGTCAAGGTGGTGGTAATGTTTAGGCAGACATGGAATTCTTGCAAACTTGGAAAAGTTAATATAAACTGTCTCTCCAGAAAACTTGTGGTCTGCCTAGGAAAGAATGAAGGTGTAAGTGGTGCACGAGTTACTCTGCTTATCCTGGAAAAAACAATGTTTTTGAAGGTTCAATGAGGCTAAAATACTTAGTAACTTAAGATTTCTAATATGTGGAAAGCTTACAGACATAAAAAAGAAATATAATTAAGTTAAAATATACAATAATGCAATTTTTAATTTTAAAATTCATCTATTAAGTAATATTTTTGAAGTCTTACTACTACCTAGGCATTGTACCAGATACCACAAACTCAACAACAAGTATGATGTATCTGGGTCCTCACAGTAACTGATCACCAAGGACTACTACTAATCTATAAAGTAGATCAAGACTGAAAAGATAAAATGAATATCAACCCAGAAAAAATTTCAAGTGAAAAATATGATTCCTAAATTTTTTCAAAAGCTCCAAACATAAAATAAATCCCAAGTGGAATAAAGTATTAAATCTAAGCATGTGCATGGCATGTGCATTTAATTCCAGTACTTGGGAGGCAGAAGCAGGTAGATCTCTGAGTTTGAGACCAGCCTGATCTACAGAGAGAGAGAGAGAGAGTTGCAAGACAGCCAGCGCTACCCAGAGAAACCCTGTCTCTAAAAACCAAAGAAAAAATTAAGGTTAGGGGCAATGAAAGTCTTAAAGTAATAATCAGGCATATTGGTATTCTTGTAGCCCCAGCTACTGGAAGTAGAAGGATTCTTCGAAACCAAGAGTTTGAGGCTAGCCTGGGAAAAATAATAAGACCCTTTCTCAAAAAAAAAAAAAAAGTGGTGGGGTGGACATGGTGGCACATGGCTATAGTCCAGCACATGGGAGGCTGAGAGGCAGGGGGACTATGAGTTTGAAGCCATCATGGGCTACATAATGAGACTCTCACTCTTAAAAAGTATTAAGATGCAAAAGAATGTTTTAGGTAGGGACTTAGCTCAGTTGGTAGAGGGCTTGCCTAGCACATGTGAAGTTGGGGCTCAATCCCCAAAACCACTACAGAAAACTATGTGGCAGGACACACCTGTAAAGCCATGATTTTGGAAGTAAAGGCAAGAGGATGAGATGTTCAAGGTCATCCTTGGCTACACAGTGAGTTCAAGGCCATCCTGGGCTATATGAGACCATGCCTCAAACAACAGTAGCAGCAACAGCAAAACAGAGCATATTTGTAACCTTAGAATAGGACATGGCAGAACAAGACCCCCATGCCTGCCTGGAGTTGCCTGCCCTGGGAAAGACGTAGAGAACACAGGTCTGCCCTATGCCATCAAGTGCCATTTATGGTGAGCAAATATATGGTGTGGTATGGAAGAGAGAGAGAGAAATTCAGGATTCTACATGTCCTGTGGAGAGAGGCAAATCTGAAGAGGTGAAGCAGCAAGGACAGGGCTGCGGTAGGTGGCCTGCTTGAACCTGGAGCCATGGTGACATCCAGGCCTGGGCTGCTGCCAAGGGCCATGTTGGCCCACGGCCCTGCAGCAGCAGCCTAGGTCTGTGGTGATGTCCATGACCCCTGTTACCATCAAAGGCCAAGAGGAGAGGGCTACACAGAATTGGCCCTGCCCCTCACGGCTGCAGCACTCAGGAGAATGGGCCCTGGACCTCACCTGGGCAGCACAGCAGAGCTGACCTTGTCAACAGAGGTGCAGGTGAGCCGCCCCCAAGAATGTGAGTTTTGCACAGATGGCCCCACTATTCATCTGTCATGCAGTGAGCGGTATGGGTGAGGAAGAGATGCCCCCCTCGTCCCTTGCCACCTGATGTAGGTGGGAAACTTACCCCTGGAGTCAAGAAGGCAGGAGAGCTGGCCCTGCCACTCACCCACTGTAACACATGGCAGAGCAAGTAGTGCAGCTCTCCTGAGCTTTACAGTAGAGCTGACCCTGTTGGCAGGGGTGCAGATGAACCCTGAGGGTGTGAGATTGGAAGAACTGACTCTGCACTCCCTCAGCTGCCAGGCAGGAAAGATGCCCTACCCCCTTTAACCCTCCACACCAACAGCAAGTGGGAGAGCTGGCCTCAGTAGCATGAGAGTGGGAGAACGGTTGCTTCCACCAGCTGCAACATTTGGGAGAGTAGCCTCTGCACCTCACCTGAGCAACAGAGTAGAGCTGGCCCAGTGATATAGGTACAGGTGAGCTGGCCCCAAGGGTAGGAGAGGAGGAGAACTGGCCCCAACCCTTGCTGCTTTCTGCATAGGGCAAGATAGTCTGGGAGTGGCCAGAGAGCATGTCCTGGTGGTGAGGATGAGGGGGATATGGCAGGGTGACCAATTCAGCTACCACCCAGGTCCAGAACCAGGGCTATGAGTTGGTCCACTCCAACATCCACCCCATCTATGATTTGTTGGAGCACTCAAAGAGGCCAGTCCTATACATCCAAAGCTACAGGATCTCCATAACACAGGACAATGTCCTAGAGGAGTCCCAGTGAGGGTCCAGCAGAAGCCAGGGGCCTTGAAGCAGACCAATGGCTCGTTGCAGTGAACACTTGCAAGTGAAGATGTATGAACGGAAGGGTACACTGTATGGTTCACAGTGTCACACTGCAGCTTCCATGGTAAGAATTTGTTTTTCTTTTTTTCTTTTCTTCTTTCAAATTTTATTTTATTTTGCTGTGGGAGGGAGATTGCAGGGGCAGAGGACAGAGGCAAAGGGATGGGGAGATGAATGGGATTGGGATGCATGACGTGGAGTCCACAAAGAATCAACAAATTTTTTTAAGAAAGAAAAAGGAAAAGAAAGAGACATCAACTCTGAAGGATTTGTCTTTCCTCAGACCTTCATTATTCTTAAGGTAAACAGTTTTGCAAATCTAAAAATAATAAGTAAAAACCACAAATTATCTTTTAAAAATAATAGGACATAGGTTTTGAAGAACATCAATCTTAGAAATTATATTTAGCCAGGCGGTGGTGGCACAGGCCTTTAATCCCAGCACTCAGGAGGCAAAGGCAGGCAGATCTCTGTGAGTTCTAGGCCAGCCTGGTCTACAAGAGCTAGTTCCAGGACAGCCTCTAAAGCCATAGAGAAACCCTGTCATGAAAAAACAAAAAACACTCATACACACAAAATACAATAAATCATTTTTTATAAAAGAAAAACATGACTGATTTTGTGTAATAAAAAATGTATGTAAATTTAGCCTGTTTTTATATATACTTATGAAGAAATGTTTAATAGAATTGTCTTCGATAGGGTTTCTATTGCTGTGATGAAACACCATGACCAAAAAGCAAGTTGGGGAGGAAAGGGTTTATTCAGCTTACACTTCCATATCATCGTTGAAAAGTAGTCAGGACAGGAACCCAAACAGGGCAGGAACCTGGAGGCAGGAGCTGATGTAAAGGCCAGGGGGGAATTTTGCTTACTGTTTTACTGGCTTGCTCCTCCTCATGGCTTACTCAGTTGCTTTTTTGCTGTTGTTGTTGGGTTTTGGGTTTTGGTGTTGGTTTTTAGAGACAGGGTTTCTCTGTGGAGACTTGGCTGTCCTGGAACTTGCTCTGTAGACCAGTCTGGCCTCAAACTCACAGAGATCCACCTGCCTCTGCCTTCCAGGTGCTGGGTTTAAAGACATGTGCCACACTGCCTAGCTGCTCAGCCTGCTTTCTTTCTTTTATGTTGTAATTTATTTTTGTTTAAATTAGAAACAAGCCTGCTTCACATGTCAATCCCAGATCCCTCTCCCCCCCTCCCCCATCCTGTCCTCCCTGGGCTCCCCAGGGAGGGTGAGGCCTTCCATGGGGGATCCCCAAAGTCTGTCATATCTTCCTGGGCAGGGCCTAGGCCCTCCCTCGTGTGTCTAGACTGAGACAGTATCCCTCTACATGGAATGGGCTCCCAAAGTCCATTCCCATGCGAGGGGTAAGTACTGATCTACTACCAGAGGCCCCATAAATTGCGGAGGCTTCCTCACTGACACCCACGTTCAGGGGGTCTGTATCAGTCCAATGCTGGCCTCCCAGATATTAGTCTGGGGTCCATGAGCTACCCCTTGTTCAGGTCAGCTGTTTCTATGGGTTTCACCAGCCTGGTCTGGACCCCTTTGCTCTTCACTCCTCCCTCTCTGCAACTGGGTTCCAGGAGTTCAGTTCAGTGTTTAGCTGTGGCCGTCTGCTTCTGCTTCCATCAGCCACTGGATGAAGGCTCTAGGATGGCATATAAGGATGGCATATAATCAACCTCATTATCTGGAAAGGGCATTTAAGGTAGCCTCTCCACTATTGCTTAGATTGTTAGTTGGGGTCATCCTTGTAGATCTCTGGAAATCTCCCTAGTACCAGATCTCTCTTCGGACCTATAATGGCTCTCTCTATTATAATATCCCTCATCCTGCTTTCCTCCATTCTTCCCCCACTCAACCTTCCTGCTCCCTATTTCCTCCTCTCTACTCCTCTTGTCCCCCTCTCTATCTCCCAGCTCCCCCTCTCCCATGCTCCCAATCCGCTCAGGAGATCACGTCCCCTTCCTCTTCTCCGGGGTACCATGCATGTCTCTCTTAGGGTCCTCCTTGTTTCCCAGTCAGCCTGCTTTCTTATAGAACCCAGGATCACCAGTCCAGGGATGGCCCCAGTCACCATAGGCCGGGTCCTCCCACATCAATCACTAATTAAGAAAATGCCTTATGGGTTTGCCTACAGCATGATCTTATGAAGGCATTTTCTTAATTGAGATGCCCTTTTCTCAGATGCCTAACTTTACAATTGATACAAAACTATCCAGCACAAGAATTGAGAAAGTACTAGATGTTTCTCATGATTTGAGGATCTTTGTTTTGAGACTGGGTCTCACTATATAGCCCAGGCTGGACCCCCAAAAAGAAATTCTCCTGCCTGGTCTTCCCAAGTATTGGGCTTTCAGAAATGGACCACAGTACACAGTCTACCTCACAAAATTTGGAAACAATAATAAGGACACTTTTATATCTTATTCTACCTTTTTGTGAGCTATTTTAAATGTAAAATAAGAGTGCAGAAAAATAAAGATTTAAATATTTAAAATTTGAATTCATATCTCATTCATTTAAGCAATCATTTCTTAAGCTTGATCCTTTCTTAAAGTTAAGGCGTTTCTGCATAATCATTCTTCTGTAACTTTTTAAAAGATTCTTTTCGATTTTTATTCTTAGTCTCTTCTTTATATC
This sequence comes from Cricetulus griseus, assembly GCF_003668045.3. Lineage (NCBI taxonomy): Eukaryota > Metazoa > Chordata > Mammalia > Rodentia > Cricetidae > Cricetulus > Cricetulus griseus. The sequence goes on along the minus strand of NC_048595.1, from coordinate 109,454,745 downwards.
CTAAAACATATATGCTTAATTTTTCCACTGCTTATTTTAAGTGTGGAAATTGTTGCTTTTAAATAGCAAGTAAAGAAAATTTTTCTGAAGTTCCTAGGAAATTGCAATGAACTGACGTACACCGGCATGGAAAACCAAGGTTGAGTACAAAAGTTGTTCTAGGTTTCCTAAAAAGAACTTTCTACTTCTGCAGTTAACTGACTACAGACCCTTAAGCCATTCAGGCTTGTCTTATTAAGAAATGCTAATTTAGAATCTCCAATTTAAGAAGCTAACAATCCTTTCCAGCGTTTGGTTTTCAATAACTTCTTTCTAGCCCAAGAGGGATTTCTCATACATTTCTCATAATCAACACAGCCTACACATTTATCACTTACCTTACAGTTAGACCAGAAAATTCCAGTTGACTTTGCAGAGCCTTCAAGTCTCACCATTTGTGACTGTTTAACAAAGCAGCTGCTGCAGCTTGAAAACATAAAAGCTCCAGTCAGGTGGCTGTGGGGCTCTAATTCAAAATGAGCACAGCAATTTTGATCAATGTAGCCTAACCTAATTGCCACCGCCTCCCCCAATTCAAACTGTCCTTTGCCACTTTGCAATTTTCTTGTAGTATTTTACTATTATTATTTAATTGATACCATGCTGGGACCTTTCGAGATGAAAAGTAAAACAAATAATAGTTTTCCTTTTCTGTTTGTGAATAATTTGATTTGAGTTGGGCCCATTTCTTTAGTCCATTGATTACTCTGGAAATCAGCAGTCACAGATCAATAAGTCATGTCCAGCTTTATAAACAGCTGCCTGGGGTAAACCTAGCCTCATCAAATGTGTGTGAGAGAGAGAAATGAAGTGACAACCATGGCAATACTAAAATAAACCTCTCCATAGCTAGATAAACACTTTTACACCAGAGGGGAAGCTGTGCCTGTATGGATACTGCACTCCAGTGAGAGTCCATTGGACTATGTATGATATAAGGCTCCAGAAGTGAAGTGCTTTTTCTTTCTCTATAGAGAACTGGAAAGCTAACAGTAGTCTCAGAACCCAGGTCTGATTTAAGAAGAGAACTAGAATCCCAGAGAGGTCAAATAACTTGCAGAAAACCAGAGACTAAATGCTTGAATTCACAATCCACAGCATCTTTTACTAGTCACATAGTGTGTATCATCTTACTGTCATGGTAAAGGGACCTACAGCACCGTTAGGTCTCAAGGAAACCTTGAACAAAAAGCTAACTGATGTGCCTATTTAACATACTGAAGTGGATGCCAAGCTCTTAGCAAGTACAGGTTACAGAGGCTGGGCTCCTCAGAACTGCTCACCCCATCCCCTACACTAACCCTCTCTAGGCCTCCAGCAGCTTCTCTTATAAATCCCGGCCATTTGGCTACATGCTCTCTTGGCCCCTTAGTCCTCAGCTCCTCTCTTCATCCATTTGCCCTCTCTCCTCTTCCTTCCCTCTTCTCTTCCTCTCTCACTTCCCCTGTCTTTCTCCTCTCATGGCCCAATTTATTCTGCCATCATGTTTGGTCTGGGCTCTTCCAGATGCCTCTGCCTGTGCTGTCCCTCATATCTGCAATAGAAACCTCCACAACCATCATTTATTATCAACAAAAAGGCTGGAATGTTAGGCCTCAAACCTGGGACAAACGGCTAACTGAGGTGTCTATTGAACATATCAAAGCAGACCTGGTCTCCAGGTTCTCCCAGCATTCCTCAAACCCGACCTGTTACAGAGTATAACTGACATTCTCCCTTCTCCCCTAACTTCTCCAGCCCAGGGGCTGGGCTACCCTTCCCCCAGTTGCCCTTCGCTATATAATCCAGCCATTTCAGTTACTCTTTTGTCTATCTCACATGGTCCGGCTCAGCGACATGCTCACTCTGGACTCTCCCACATCTTTCTGTCTCTGGCTATACTATTCTTTTTATGTACAATAAAATTTTTCCTCTTCCATACAGAGGAGTGGGCATGTCCTTTCTTATTTTTTTTTCATTTATCTGGTGCCAGAACCTCAGGAATGGCACATATGGGTTCACTTCTAGAAACTCTGCCTCTCCAAACCAAGCTGCTGATTTGACTCTCCTAAGATATGTGTGGATCATTTGTTTCTGCTGGCTCCTGCTACCCCAAATTTGACCCCAAATTCTTGAGTCCACTTTCTCAGACCTACTCCTTTCCATATGCTCTCCCCACTCCTGTCCTTGTCCAGAAGTGTCTCTTTGACTCCTAGGGACTTCTAAGCCCTTCCAAGCCACCCACCTGGGTGTCTTGCATCTCTCAGCTTTGCCCTGCTACACCCATCTGGGTATTTCTACTAAAGACCCTTCCCCTCCCAACATCAAGGGGGCAAAGGCAGGTGGATCTCTGAGTCTGAGGCCAGACTAGTCTACAGAGTGAGTTCCAGGACAGCCAGGGCTACATAGAGAAACCATCTCAAAAAAAAATAGACACACACACACACACACACACACACACACAGAGAGAGAGAGAGAGAGAGAGAGAGAGAGAGAGACAGAGAGACAGAGACAGAGAGAGAGACAGAGAGAGAGAGACAGAGAGAGAGAGACAGAGAGAGACAGAGAGAGATCTATGCACAGGTAATCTTAATACAACATACTATATATATATATATATATACATATATATATATATATATGATTCAGCTCTTGTTTAGAATATACTGTATATGTAACATAGATTCAATTCTTGCTTAAAAATAAACAAATCTATTTTATAGCTATTTACAGCCACATGATTGGCAGCCATCTTTACTAAGGTTAAGGGGTACGTGCCATGTGATGTTGCCATCTTAGGATGACCACATGGTATATGACAACTAAGGCAGCAGCTATGTAACTTCTTAGTCCTACTGAGCCCTCTGCTTATTATTGCATATCCTTTTTGGAATAAGAGGACAACAGCAGGTCTCTAAAATAATTTGGATTGGTGTGGATTTTTGTATGATGACAAAAAGGTTATAAGGTTATGAAGGTACATTCAGGTTACAGAACCTAATGTAAAGGTGTATGCCTATTTATGTTTTTGCTAATTATTCAACACCAGGCTTCTAGATACATTTGAAAAATAAGATTTATATATTCCTAGGTTCTACTTAGGTTCACAGTAACATCTGTCTAGTTTCTTTGTCTTTGCTCACTTTGTTAAGTTTTAGCTGTTTGGATAAATTAAGTCATACAAAAACTGTGATATAATGGTGTACTATGAAAAAAATCAGAAATGTAAGGTTCTCAGTTTCTCTATATGCTGTATTTATGATTTAAAGGTTTATTTTGATGCTAAAGGTAATTAAATCTTCAAATTTTTAAAGTTCAAACTCAACAGGGATAAAACTGTAAAATCTTAGTTTTATAAGAACTACCAACTTAAACTGTTGAAGATAATTAAGACATACAAGTTAATATGTTTTCAAAGGTAAGCCTAACACAATTAACTAAATTAGGTATACTTAATAAATGGTCCTCAAATTCTTCAGAGATCTGCTGAAAATGACATTTAAAATGTTTAATAAAAAAGCTTCATATAAATAGGAAGACATGCCAGTTCTTATTGGAAACCATAAGGTCTCTAAAGAAGATAGATGATGCACAACAACTCTACCTGAATTATGCTAACGCTAACCACTGGGCAAAAGTGCCCCAAGCCTTGCCTGCCTCCAGGACACTGTTGGGTTGATTTCCCCTATTCTGCGTAATCAAAGTTAGGTCAGTACCTGTCTTAGTTATGGTTTCTATTGCTGTGAAGATATACCATGACCACGGCAACCCTTATGAAAGAAAGTATTGAATTGGAGTGGCTTACAGTTCAGAAGTTTAGTCCATCATGATGGTGGTGGGACATGGCAGCAAGCAGGGAGACATGATGCTGGAGGAGCTGAGAGTTCTATGTCTTGATCCATAGGCAATAGGAAGTGAACTGTCACACTGGGCATAGCTTGAACATAGGGACCGCAAAGCCCATACCCACAGTGACACACTTCCTCCACCAAGGCCACTCACTTTGGGGGACATTTTCTTTCAAACTACCACAGTCCCCAAAATTCCTTTTCCAAAGGAAAACATCTCAGACCTGGGCCTAGGAGCTAACGGCCAGTGTTTCTTTGTGTGGCAGCTGAAGATTAAATGTTGTCTGTATGACAGCCAAAGACCTATGACCACTGCACCAACAAATAATCAAGACCACAGGACCTTAGTGCAACAGTCCAGGTAGTAGGTAAGTCTCTGTCATTTTAATTGACACATACTGAAAAGTTTCCATTATCTGATTGTAGGGAGTCACCCTAGCCCCGCCCAATAGTCCTGGGACAGGTACCAGGTGGACCCGGGGACTCGCCCATAAGGGCGGGGTGAAGGAAAGCTGGAATGACGTAAGGGGGCTTCTTAAGGGGCTGCACGTGGGGACGCGACCCCTCTCTTTGTTCTGGCCGCGCTGGCTGGGTTCTTAACCTAGCTCTGGCCTGTGTTTCACCCAGCTGTGCTTTGAAATAAAGAGACCTTAATCCAATACCTGATATTAAGTATCTCAAATGATACAATAAATCAGATCATGCCGAATTAAGAGTTCAGGTTTAATGAGCAAAGCATTCCCAGGTGGTCTCAGGGAAAGAGGAGAAACTACAGGTTGTTGGGGGACCAGTCTTAAATAGCCTGTAGGCATGGTCTTGAGCATCTCAGGGGAAGGAGCTGACCCTTGACTGGCTTTCTCAGGGGTGGGGTCTAGAATGGGGGAAGAGTGAGGCTGGAGCAGAGCTTCCCAACATCCCAACCCTTTTGGATATATATGGGTGCCAGTTCAAGTCTGGCTACTTCCTGCTGGCAAGGGACAACGTGGAGAGGGGGGCGTCGGGAGTCGGTGATCTCATGCTCAGTGGAAGGTATGGTGAAGAAGCATTCAGTTAGCTGCCATCCTGGAGACCTCAGGCATCTGTTCCTTGAGGGAGTGGAGGAGGCAAGTTGCTAGGAGAAAAAATAGATTTTTATCACGGGCCCTATGAACATGCTAGCCATGGAAAGGGTGATGACTGGCAGAAAGAATGAGATGGAGATGTGCCCTGGTTGTACAAAGAGACAAGGGTGATGACTGGCAGAAAGAATGAGATGGAGATGTGCCCTGGTTGTACAAAGAGACAAGGGTGACTGAGAAAGACTCAAGATATGCCCTTCATTGGGACATCTTGGAAAACCAGGTCCCAGTTGATGAGTAGGTGCCCATTTGGATTGTACCTCCTGCTATAATTTATCCTTCTCAGATCTCTGATGATATTGACTGACTAACTGTATCTAAATCTTTGTCACCAGTTCCTCCCCTGAAGTTACTGCTGCCTTCTCTTCAGGTGTAGAAATCAGGCCTCAGGCCCTGCTTTCCTAGAGCTAGTAGGTCTCCAGCTGAGGAAGACAGTTGACCTTGCTAGCAGACTCTGAAAGGGTTAAAATCACAGATGCTTTTAACAAATCATCTTTGGGTCCCTATGCTGTTACTCTGACTCAACTGTGAGTCTGCCTCCTGTTCTACAATGTGGATTTCAATATGGATTACAAACAGTGGTAATGCTAACAGATCTAAAACTTGTATCTCTTTTTATAAACTTTAAAAAATGCATGTAAGCTTCAGGGAGTTGATATGACTCTACCTCTCTCAGGTCAAATGACTCCAGTTAAGTACTCCTAAGTTTCCCCTCCTGCCTATTCCTGAAGGTGGATCTCTCTCTCCTCTGGTCTTGGAACTCCCCTTCTCTAACTACCAGGGTCATGGGCCTGGAAGTTTCAAATGTACACCCTGGATAAAATATTTTCCCCTAAGCTCTTTAACTTTACCTTTTGTCCCTTGTTTATCTGTCCCAGCAGATTCCCAGTCAACTACAGACTATTCCAGGAACTCACCAGCCCCAGGTGTCCCCTCAGAATCTGAGTCCCAAGCAAGCCTTTTACTCCACCCTCCCTACCCCCCAGACTTGGCCAACATTCCAACTTTTTTGGATCCCACCCCAATGGAAACAGGAATTAGTTGTAGAAAAGATTGCATTGCCCTTATCATTTATTATCAACAAGAATATTGGGATGTTAAGACTCAAACCCAGGACAAATGGCTAACTGAGGTGCCTGTTTAATATAGCAAAGTGGCTTCCAGGTTCTCCCAGCATCCCTCAATCCCTTCCTTTTATGTATGGCTGGCATACCCTAATTTTTCTCCAGTCCACGGGCTGGGCTCCCCTTCCCTATATAATCCAGCCTTCTTGGTTACCTGGCTCTCTTTGGTCTACTTTTATCCTCCTGGCCTCTTGGTCTGGCTCTCCCTTCTCCCCCCTGCACCCCCATCCACAAGTCCTGGTTCAAGGTCATGTTCACACTGGACTCTCCCAGATATATCTGCCTCTGGCTGTGCTCTTCCACATATCTATAACAAACCTTCTCCTCCATTTTGTCATTCACTTAGGAAAAGTATGATGGTTTGAATAAAATGGCCCTCATAGGCCCATAGAGAGTGGCACTATTAGGAGGTGTGGCCTTGTTGATTGAAGTGTGTCACTTGGGGCAGGCTTTGAGGTTTCAGATGCTCAATCCAATCCCAGTGGCTCATTCTCTCTGCCTGCTGCCTTCAGATTGGGATGTAGAATCTCAGCTCCTTCTCCAGCAGCACCATGTCTGCCTGCATGCCACAATGCTTTCTACCATGATGACAGTGAACTAAACCTCTGAACTGTAAGCCAGCCCCAATTAAATGCTTTCCTTTACACAGGCGGTCATGGTGTCTCCTCACAGCAACAGAAACTGTAACTAAGACAAGTGGCCATGTCCTCATTTTCATTCAAGCACTGGAATCCAGAGATGACTTTAAGCCATAGCTCTGAGGCACATGTCTAAGCATGGCCTTTTCCATGTAAAATGTAGAAGTAGGGTAATGTGGGAAAATTACCAATATGGAGCCAGGAAGAAATACTAGGGATTTTAATAGGGAAAAAGCCTTATTTACAGAGCAACCTAGCCAGCCTGTGTGGCAGCAGTCTGTACAGTAAGCCGAAAGCAAAACTGAAACCTGAACATCCCTCCTTCTGTCACCCTGACCACGCCCTTGTAGGCGTGGTCAGGCACACCTGTAGCCAGCCCCTAAGCAGGCGTGGCTATAGCATCCCCTACAGTAGGGGGCTCAGAGATAGCTCAGAGGTTGAGAGCACTGGCTGCTTTTCCAGAGGATCTGAGTTCAATTTCCAGCACCCACATGATGGCTCACAACCATCTGTTATAAGATCTGGTGCCCTCTTCTGGAGTGCTGGCATATATACAGGCAGAACATTGTATACATAATAAAAAATAAATAAATCTTTTAAAAAATAAAATGTAGAAGTAAATATAAAATCACTAATATTTCTTAAATACTACTATTTTGGAAAGTTTTTTAAATAAAGAATGACAATGAAAGATAAATAAGTTAGGAGTCAAACTTTTTCTTTTATTGAAAATAGATTTTTTTAAATACAATATTACCTGATTATGTTTTCCCCTCCCTCTACTCCTCCCAGTTCCTCCAATCTCCCCTCCCATCCAGATTCACACACTTTTTGTGTCTCATTAGAAAACAAATAAGCTTCTAAGGAATAATCATACAATATAATAAATATACAATATAATAAACAAACAGATCAGAATAGGACAAAACAAAAAATTAGAAAAAAAAAGAGCCTAACAAAAGGCACAAGAAACAGATATAGATGTGGATAGTCACTTGTTCACACACTCAAGAATCCCATTTTAAAAGGTTATAAAAAATGAATAAAAGCTCTGACATGACAATATGAGACAAGGAACCTTCAAAGATGCTGTTGAGCTCATTTTCTGTTGGCCATCTGCTGCTGGACATGAAGCCTGCCCTTAACAGCAGTTTGTTTCCCCAGTGAGACTCCCTTGGAGGAAACTAAATTTTTATTTGCAAGTAGTTACCAATTGAAGATGGTTTCTAGGCTAGGGATGAGGGCATGTGTTCCCTTCTCCTTTTAGCTTGAGGATGCCATTTGTTATAGGCCTGTGAAGGCCTTTTGCATGCTGTCACAATCTCTGTGAGTTTGTATGTGCGTCAATCCTGTTGTGTTTAGAAAGCCTCGTTTTCTTAGTGTACTCCATCCCTTCTGGCTCTTACACTTTTTCTGCTTCCTCTTTTGCAGGGTTCCCTGAGCTCTGAGGGGAGGGATTTGATGAAGACATCTATCTCATTTAAGACTGGGTGTTCCAAAGTCTCTCACTCTGCACATTGTCTGCTCTAAGTCTCTGTATTTGTTCCCATCTGCTGAGGAGGAAGCTTTGAAGAGTCAAATTTACCTGGCCTTAAGAACAGATTGACTGTCAGAAGTAACAGGGGAAAACATACTGTGTATGCACACATGTGTTTGTGTACTAATGGGTACACTGTCTAAGGAGCTTTCAATATTTAATTACAAAATTTGCAAGCAAAGTAATTAATTGTACATTTAATGAATGTTTTCAGTATTGAAACATAAAAATTATGCTGGCATGTGCCTTTAACCCTAGCAATAGGGTAGCAGAGCCAGGCCAGTCTCCGAGTTCATGATTCCTGAATTCTTCCTGCCAGATTCATGGTTGCCAGATACATGGTGTCTGGATTCATGGCTCCCAGTTTCATAGCTGCCAGATGTCTGTCACCCAAATGAAGTGCAGCACCCCACCTGGCACTCCCTGCCCTGGATGGAGTTTGATGTCACCAAGAGGTGGATCCCAAGCTCCAGAGTCACTGGGAAGAGGAAGAAAAGAAGAGAGAGAGGAAGCCTGAGAAACACCAGCATCCAGGGAAGGTTTATCAGGCTCTGTCATACTTCAGTGCAGAGTGGATCAAGAAGACACATTTCACTTCAGTATCACTGCACTCCTGGGAAGATACAATTACTCTTTTCATGAAGTTTCTTCTCTTTTTTTGTTTTTCTTTTTTGAGATAGGGTTTTCTTGTGTATCCTCAGCTGTTCTGGAACTCACTGTGTAGACCAGGCTGGCCTCAAACTCACAGAGATCAGCCTGCCTCTGCCACCCAAGAGCTGGGATTAAAGGTATGTACCACCAACACCAGGTCACAAGGTTTCCTTTTTAAAATGTGTTAGCATGTTTTTAAAATCTATTACCAAGCCAGGAGGTGGTAGTACATGCCTTAATCCCAGCACTTGGGAGGCAGAGGCAGGTGGATCTCTGTGAGTTTGAGACCAGCCTGGTCTACAAGAGCTAGTTCCAGGACAGGTTCCAAAGCCACAGAGAAACCCTGCCTTGAAAAACAACAACAACAACAAAAACAAACAAAAAACCTATCACCAGAACTTTCAGTGCTTATTCAAAAAAATTTTATGGAACATGAAATTACAGCCTACTTTTGTCTGTAAAAATATTCAAGGAAAATGCATGTGTTTCAGATTTTATAAATGTTTGAAACAGTCAAGACTATCTCCTGTTTAAGGCACTCCACTCCTTCATAAACAAAGTGTTCTTTCAAGCTGGGCGGTGGTGGTACATCCCTTTAATTCCTAGCACTCAGAGGCAGGCAGATCTTTATGAGTTCGAGGATAGCCTGTGTTAGTATTCAAGCATCTGTACTGGCCTGTTCTTGGAGTTCTGGCAGGATACACTCTCATCTGCAGTCACCAAGAGCACTACCTGTGCCTATTCACTATGTTCCCTTTTTAAAAGGGCCCTACCCACCTCCCATCCTTCTCTCCCTCTGTCTCTCTCTCCTCTCTTTCCCACTGCTCCTGTCCTCAGAGGCTGGTCTCACTGCTCCCCTTTTCCCTTTTTACAATCTCTAATTGTAAATTAAAAAACAAAAAACAAAACCCTCCACTTAAAAATTACAACATTGGTTTCCTTCTGCCTGCAGGCAGTTTAAGGCATGCCAGGACCCTGGAACCCAGTCTACAGTTCTCTGGGTCCATCCATCCAAAACCGACATGATTGGTGAGCCCCTCCCTGTTCCCACCTCTGGCTGTTCCCATGAATGAGTACTCATCTTGTCTCTCTGAGTGTGGTTTCTTGCCTTATAGCAAGAAGTCCTGGTGGCAGGTAACCATAGCTCTCTCAGGCTCATCTGAGCCCTTGGTCCCTACTCTTTGCATGATGGCCCACTGGGTGACTTGTGCCAGTCTCATTTCTTGGACTCTTGGATCCTTTGGCCCCTGCCCCTTGATTGACAGGTTACTGAGGCAGCTTGTGCCTTTCTTGATGGATCCTCACTTGATAAAAGCCATTGAATTTTGTTCTGCCTCATTTACTGGCAATACGCTTACTAAAAAATCTACTTCTTGGAACTCTATGTCCTGATATTTCATGGGACCTTTGCAGCATTCTGTCAGCAATCCTGATAGATGGAAGGAGGTATCACCCCTTTGCCTTTTCACTCTTCCACTTTCTCCCTCCCTAATAAACCTCTAACATTAACTCCATTGCATGAGGCATGTTTGCTCAGTGGCAGAGTTCACAAAAAGGTAATCATTTCACACTGCAACCCTACCCACTTACTCCACCCTCAACAGATCCGCTCTTTTCCACCTGCAACAAATCTGCTTTCTCATTCACTGGTGGCTTCACTTTCCATTCAGTATTGGCAATTGGGTTTCTGGTGGGGCTACTTCCCTCTGATCATTCCCCTAGATGTGAGGCTTCATTTCTCAAGCACAATCTTCTCCTCACCCACTGGCTTTTCTCAAAGTCCTGGTACCAGGGACTGGGTCTCTTGTGGGCGCAGAGCCCTTGGGCCCTGCTGTGTACTTGATAGATCACTGAGCATCTTGTGCCTGTCTCGAAATCGACCCTCTCTGAAATCCTGGGATGCTAGGAATTGCAGACCCTTGGGTCTTACTTCTCTGTCTTACTCATGGGAACTGTATCATCATCTATACCTCCTTGCTCCCGCTGAGATTTTTTTTGGACACCCACTGACCATTCCTAATCAGCTATTGCTGCAGGACTACCACTTATTGGCCATAGAGCTGGAGGCACAAGACTACCAAATATGTCCAGGTGGTGCTGTGGTGACCGGAAAGGATCAGGTGCTTTAAGCCCTAGGGAGTTGACTTGGATCCACCAATGAAGGGACCAGCTCCCCATTTCAGCAACTATAACAGCCTAGTACGTGCTTGCCTGACATTGCCTTGGTCACTAGGAGGTCAGATGCCTGCCTCGTGGCAAGGAATCAATCAGAAGTTATCTGGTGGTGCTATGCTTTACGGCTCTGTGTGTTCTTTACGAACAAGTGCACAGTAATGACGTGCAGAGCATAGCAACCACCCTGGGAGGGCCTATGGGCCATAACAACCAGTTGACCAATCAACACAGGGCAAACCCTCCAATCATGGAGGCACACCAATCCTGAGCCTGTGCGTACCCCTAGATACTCCTCTTACACTGCCCTATAAGATCTCTATGCCGTGGCTTCGCAGCATCTTTCCTAGCCATCCGCCATGGCGGGTGGGTGGGTGGAAGGCCCGAGCTAACATGGGATTAGGTCATTAAACAACTATAATAAAGCCTCTTGCTGTTTGCATCAAGCTTTTGCCTCCGTATGGTGATTGGGGTGGCTGCAGTCCTGGACCGAGATCCTGGGGGCCTGAGCCTCCAGGGATCTTTCACCTTGAACAGAATTTTGTCAGATCCAGGTGGTGCCTAATGGTTCCACAGAGCCTGGACAGTGAAGTGAAACAGCCAGCTACTTCAGGATGTGGCTAGCACCCTAACTTTCCCAGGTCCCCCAAAGCTGAGTGATGCCCCCCAGGTCAGCAGGAAGAAGTTTTGAGAACATGGCATCCTCACCCCACCTCACCTGCTATCACTTTCTAATGCCTCTTTTTATAGCAAATAAAAAGGGAGGAATGTTAGTATATAACCATTTGTACTGGCCTGCCTGTCAGGGCCCATAAAGATGGCTTCATCTTGGCTCAAAGTCAGAGTTCAAAACTGTCCTTAGTAAGTCATAACACTTAAAGGTCTAAGGCATGTCTACTGTAGGATGTTTGATCTTGGTAGAGGATGTCTTATCTAAATAACAACAAATTTGGTCTGAGGTGTAGTTACTCTTGACCCTCAAGTCAGGATAATGGGAAATTGAGTCTAAGGTGTGGTTACCAAATATTTGGAGGATTAAGCAAAGAAAGTCTGTTTGTTCCTTATACATAATAAGGAAGTCTTTTGCCCTGTCCCCCTTTTGGTTGGGGTATTTAATGCTAAAGGATAAACTTGGGGCACCCAATATTCCCTGGATTGCCCTCACGACTCTATCCTGTGTCTCTGTCTTTTTCTTAAGTGTCTTTACCTGCCATTTCTCAATCCACACTCCCCCTCTCAGGTATGAAATGAGCACGTCGGCTAGATCCTACTGAAGGCCCACAAAAATGGGTTACAACACCTGCCCTTGAAGTTTTGACAGGATACACCCTCAGCTGCAGCCACTAAGAGCACCACCTGTGTTTATTCACTATGTTTCTTTTTAAAGGGGCCCTGTCCATCTCTTCCTCTCTGTCTCTGTTTCTCTCTCTTTTTCTCTCTTTCTCTTTCTTTCTTTTTCTTTCTCTCTCTCTCCTTTCCCTGCTGCTCCTGTCCCCAGAGGCCAGTCTCCCCCTCCCATTTCCCCTCTTTACAATCCTTTTCCCCTAATAAAAAAAAAAAACCTCCATTTGAACTGTGGCTTGTCATCTTTCTCTCTCACACCACTTTTTTTTTTTAAATTACAACAACCTGGTTACAGAGGTAGGTCTAGGACAGCCAGGACTATAAAAACCATATATATATATATATATATATATATATATATATATATATATCACTGTTTCTTGCCATCTTCAGCCATTTACTTCCCCAAACCCAAGACATGAATTACTAACATAATGTAGGCTCTTACTCTGGAGCTTAGTAATATGAATTTATTCTACATAAGCCTGAAATTATGAAATGATGTATATGAACTGAGTTATTTTATTGTTTGCATTTGCCAATGTACCTACCAATAAGGGATTGCCGGAGACCTGCTCCAGTGGGGGGGATTCAGGTCCCAAAGAGAATGTGTGGCATTGGGGGGTGGTGGGATGGATACCATCTGAGGGTGAATCAGGATGGCTGCCAACAGTATTTAATTGAAAAGGGACTACACTTTTTATACTCTGCAGTTGCACATAGGAATAAACAGAAGACAAGGGGGCATGTGAACTTTGGTGTGGCTAGAGATCAGGGATTGAGGAAGTTAGCATTGGCTTTGACAATAGGCACCAGTCATACCTTAGTGGAAGGGCCACAAGTTCCTCTTGCTAGAGATAAGGAGAATGTCTGCTTTATCAAGCAAGAACTTTCTTCAAATCCACAAGGGAATGGAGACCCTTATCCAAATGTCTGACCTTGGGGATAGAACTTTTTCTGGGGAGCCAACACTATACTACAGTTTGTCTTACTCTGTGGGCCTGGTGCCCTAAAGCTCCCAGAAGGGAAGGTCCCGATGTCCTACTCCCTTTTTCCCATTATACTGCACCATTCTGATTCCTCGGTATTTATTAACTGCCCTTAATGGCCTCAGGCTCTGGATCTGAATTGTAGGCAGCTCATCCTTGGGATCAGGTGTGGCTAGTAAATTGCTAACTTTGCTGTTATGGTGTAATTAGGAGGGCACATTGGAATTCCTGGTTCTGTAGTGGTGGGGATTTTTTTTCCAAAGAATTGTTTTGTGGTAGATAATAGGTTTTCTGCCCACCATAAGTGGTTTCTCTACTGAGTTATCCAGTCTCAGAGGTTGAGGCTAGAGAAGCTGTGCCCTAAACTAAAGCAGAGAGACTTTATAGGTTTCAGGTGAGGGGTGATGATGTGTCTGCCACAAGCTGGGTTTGTGTCCAAGTATGGTCAAAAACTGAACATTTTAGGCCCTGACTTGGGCTGCTGGTGGTAACAGGGAAGGAAGTTGCAATAGTCACCAAGAATGTGGAACTGGACTTTTTGGTGCATTTTCTTTGTTGGAAACTCTCTGAGTGGGTAGGCTTTGGAGAAAGACAGGAATGGGGCTTTCTGGATCACACAGGAGGAAGCTGGAGGTTCCAACTGAACATCCTGACCTTTTTGGGTATATAGGCACTGGTTCAAATCTGGCTACTTCCTGCTGGCATGGGATAATATGGGGAGGGGGAGTCAGAAGTCAATGGGTTTGTGCTCATCTGGGGGTATGGGCAAAGAAGCATTCCATTAACCATCACCCTGGAGGAAGTGAAGAAGGCAAGGTGCTAGGAGAAAAAAAATCTATGCTTATTACCACAGGCCCCATGAATAGGGGCAACCATGGGAAGAGTGAAGACTGCCAGAAAAAATGAAATGGAGATGTGCCCTGGTTGTATTGGCAAAGTTCTTCAGACAATTTGTAGAGTGACTTGATAACTGTTTCCACCAGGCCAGATTTCTTGATACAGTAGTAGCCCTCTTTCTCACAGAACATGTGTCTGTAAAACAGCTGGGACAGATTTATATCTTGGTGTCATAGCAAAGGTTGTGGCTTTGAGTTAAAAGCATCAGCATTTTGAGAGAAAAATAAAGCACAGAGAACAAAAGAGATAAAGGTGAATGAGCAAGACACAAGAGCAGATAGGCTTGATAATCCCTGCCCATTATTGGGGCTTTCTGAAAAACCAGAGGATGGAGGGTCCTAGTTGCTGTGACATTCATCCTTGGTAGGTGCCCTCTTGAGTCTGGAAAGGTGGTACCAGCACTGATGTCCCAGGTGCTTGGCAGCTGAAGGGGTGGTAAGGATCACAGTATAGGGTCCTATCCATTGGGGCTCTAAAGACTTAGGAGATAACTGCTTAAGGAGTACTAGCTCCTGGGGAGAATGGGGTGGGCTCAGGAGCAGTTGAGTCCATTAGCATGGGGGCAGGGAAATAACTGCCAGCATGTGAATGGAGAAGGAACTGTAGGAGGGGGAGGTAGGGTATGTACTTAGCTAGTGGAGGGGGCTGGGCTAGGAGATGGTGGTTGAGAAGAAACCGCCTTCCATATAGAAGCTCAAAAGGACTTAGGTCTGTAGGAGAGCATGGGGTGGCCTGGGGATGGGTAAGGGCAATGGGGAGGAAGAAAGGCCAAGACAACCTGAGTTCAGTAGAGAGCTTGATGAGTTATTTGATGAGTCAGCTGGCCCTCTCAATAGTTCCTGAGGATTGTGGGTGATAGGGGATGTGTTTCCAGGAGATATTGAGGGATTTGGGCACAAGCTCTATGACCCTGGAAGTAAAAGTTGGGCCATTGTCCATTTGGATGGTGTGTGGCATACCATACCAGGGGGATGATGTGTTCCAGGATTACCTGAGCCACCACACTGTTTCCCTAGAGGTTCAGAGTGCCTTTATCCATTCTGTAAAGGTGTCAACAAGAGTTAGAAGATAGCAGAGCTTTTTATGAGTGGATACATGGATGAAGTCAATCTGTCAGTCCCAGCCTAGTTGGTGTCCCTGGAGCTGGTGCAAGAGCTGGCTTATCTGGAGAGTGCGCTGTGGGTTGGCCTTGACACATATCTGGCAGGAGGAGTAGACCTGTAAAATTTGGGCTTGAAGATGAGTAAGCTCAAAGAGGGCGCTAAGAAGTAGGATTTGTTGAAGGATGTGGGGTCACAGATAATGACTCAGGGGACTACGTTCAAATATATGTTAAATATCATTTATTTCAGAGAGAAGTCACTAAAACTCACTCTCCGTCACATCCACAACTGTGACCATGCCCAAACGGGTGTGGTCAGTGCTACAGGTGCGGACGAGGTAGCTATCTCACTACCATGGTGGTTTCCTGATCTGTCTATAAGAGAGTTTCCATCAACAAACCGAGTGACTTTGGGGATCTGCGGGGGGGGGGGGGTGTAATTCTAGGAGACCAAGCTGGGATAAGGCCTCCACAGCCTCTGGGTAGGAGTAAGAGGAGGTATCAGAGGCAGAAGGGACAAGAAGGATGGTTGCAGGAGTTAGGGCAGGGCTGGAGGCCAAGGTAATTGGGAGTTTTCTTTAAACAGTGAATGAAAGGACTGGACCTGTGAGGGCCCAAGAAAGGAAAGAGAAGAATGACTCAGAAGGTCTGAGGGGTGATGGGTGGAATATACAGAGATTAGCTGAAATGGGGTGATCTTGAGGGCCTCCCAGTGAGTTTGGCTGCTGCTGCTAGGATTCTCAAACATGGCTACCATCCATACACACAGTAGGGTCTAGTTGTTTCGACAGGAAAGCAACAGCCTGAGGGCCCAATGAGTTGGGCTAGAACCCTGGTGGCCACTCCCACTTTTTCATCTGTAAAGAGGTGGTAGGTACAGGTGCAGTCCTGGAAAGTGTTAGGGGGGATTAGAAAGGCATCCCACAGTAAAGAGAAGGGGAAGTGGACAGTGCCCGGGTGGGTGAGGGGCCACATGGGGCCTCTCTGACTGCCTGGTACAGGGGCTTTGCCATGATGGCAAAGGTGGGATCCAGTGACGGAAGAATCCCATCAGGCCCAAGAATGTGAGAATCTATCTGGTCTTCTCTGGTCAGTGGTTGTAAGTCCTGCCGGGCTCAGACTCAATCAGAGGTCTTAGACCCTGGGCTGAGTTGAATGCCCAATACTCTACAGTAAGAGAGCACAGCTGAGCCTTAGATAGGGAAACATGGTATCCCATGGAGCAAGGTAGTTTAGGAGCAAAGAGATAGTCCACTGGGACAGAGGCAGGGAGGGATTACAAAGTAGGAGGTTGACTACATACTGGAGAAGTACCCTAGAACTGAGGTCAAAGGTAGAAAGATTCCAGACAAAGACATGGCCAAAGAAATGGTGACTATCCAGAAAGCCCCGGGGGAGAATTGTCCATGTGAGTTGTCTTGTGGTCCCTGTATCAGGATCCTTCCAGGTGAGGAATGTTAGAAGGATGTAAGGTTTGGTGGCCATGGGGTGGGTTGGGATAACTGCCTCACTAATGAGGTGATGAGTAGTGACCACCAGGGTGGAGATATCTCATACTTGGGGATCTACTGGATCCAGGAGGGTAGGGACAGGGTAGTCTGGGGTAGGGACCTGTGAGGCAATTACAAGAAGAAGAAGAAGATGGGAGTCAGAAGAGGGTGCATGGGCCAAGGAGAGGGTGGCCCCTAAGTGGTGGGAGATATCACAGCCAAGCAAGGGCACCAGACAAATGGGTATGACTAGGGAAGAGAGTGAGAAGAATCGTCCTACAAGAATGCTGGGAAGTGGCAGGGCCTCAGGGCAAAAGGGTGATCCTGTCCACCCCCATGACAGAAATTGATGAGGGAACCATGGGACCAGAGTAAGAGGTCAAGACCGAAAAGGTAGCCCCTGTGTCCACCAGGAAGGTAATGGACTTACCTGTCACCTGAAGCATTACCCTGCACTTGGTGAGAGTGATGGGAATCTCTAGGTCTGAGTGCTATCAGTCCTCCACCTGGCTCAGAAGCTCCAAGGCTGGAAGAGTCTCAGATGCCTGCACTGGTGGGGCTGGACCTCCAGAGTGTAGCACAAAGGATGAGTCCACAAGAGGGCACTCTGACTTCCAGTGACCAGGCTGCTGGCAGACAGTGTATGATCTTGTTGGTGGCCAAG
Source organism: Cricetulus griseus (assembly GCF_003668045.3). Lineage (NCBI taxonomy): Eukaryota > Metazoa > Chordata > Mammalia > Rodentia > Cricetidae > Cricetulus > Cricetulus griseus. Next base: position 109,437,153 of record NC_048595.1, on the reverse strand, counting down.
GGTTGGAACAGCTTCAGGACCAGTGGCCTTCCTGGCTGTCTTTGAAGCAGACCCCGGTAGAGTTGAATTTGGCTGATCCCTGGAGGGATGGAGGCCTGTAGACTTCCCTTGTTCCCTCTGTAAGAGTGCTGTTTGCCTCAGGGCAGCTGCCAAGGCATGAGCTTGCAGTATAGCCTTCTATTGCAGCCATGCCTGCCAGGAAGCCTCAGCTGCTTCCTCTTAGATGTTAAAAACCTTAAAAGCCATTTTCACCAATTCCTCACTAGGGATTTGGGGACCATCCTCAGCCTTTTTTAGTTTCTTTCTAATATCTGGCAATGACTGAGAAATTAAATGGATAGCAAGGACCCTGTTTCCTGCTGAAGAGGCTGGGACTAAAGGCATGTGTCACCATTGCCCAGCTCTGATGGCCATTTGGCGTGGCTGGTAGTCATAGTTGAGTTCCATAGCCAGAACCACCATGTCACCCACAGGGATCATATTGTTCATAGGTGGGTCTAGTCTGTGTACTATCTAGCTGCTGACTGAACCTGATCATGCACCTTGAGACTGAGTGTGGAGGCCGGGATGACATAAAGGTCATGCCAGATCAGGTCATAGGCTTGGGAAAGATAACAGAACTCCTTGATATAAACCAAAGGATTAGCAGAAAAGGAGGCCCACCGCTTTTTTATCTGTGAGAAGTCCTGAAAGGAGAAAGGGACAGGGACTTGAACAATTCCCTCAGCTCCAGGAACCTCTAGGACGGGTCAGAAGATGGCAAGGGTCTTTTGAGACCAAGTTTGAGAAGCCACCAGGGAGGATTCGGGGAAGTGGCTCAGTGTGTGGATGGAGAACAGGGTGCAGGTGGTAGCATTGTAGAAGGGGGTGGGGGTGGGGCCTGCAGTGACAGAGAGGAGGGAGAGGAAGAGAGAGGTGGGTAAGAGGGACGAGGTTGGACTTCGACCTTTGTCATGGAGGGGGAAGAAAGGGAGAGGGCTGCGGCAAGGGAAGAAATTTGGCCACTAGGAGGGATAGAGGTAGGTGGGGTTCGGGAAAGGGCTGAGGGTGCTAGTGATTCAGGCAGCTCAGTCAGGGCATAGGGTTCAGGGTCCAAGTCCCCAGATGAACTGGAGTCCGGAGGCATCACAACCTAGGCCAACAAAACCTAGGCGTTGAGCACTGACTACCTAAGGAAGGACTGGAACACAGAACCTAAAAACCCTAAATGTAAGGAAGTTCAGACCACTTATCCGTATGAGGCAGAAATTCTCAAGCTCACAGAGTCAAGAGTGCCCTCCTGTCTGGAGCCGTACAGCCCAGTTTCAGATCGGTATATGAGTGTTTGTCCAACGGGTCTCGGAGAGAGGGCAAAAGCTCATGGGCAAGGACCAGTGAACACCCGGACAGCGCAAATACTTCTGGGACTACTTGACCTGCATGGTCTCCTCTCTCTCATAAGATTCACGATTCTCCTGGTGGTTTTTAGTCTCACTTTGTCAGTCACACATGGGACAGATGTGATCATTCCTGCAAACACCCACCCTTTTTTTTTCTCTAATATTCCCCCCTAAAATTCTCAGGTTTCTTGTCTGGGATGCCAGCTTCAGACCCTGGGAACTGTTCTGATTCAGTGCTGACAGGATTGGAGGCAGATCTCCCCAATTTCTGTAAATATGCTCTGTTAAGGTGTTTGGTTTTGTTTTGGTTTTGTGCAATTCTTTGAGACAGGGTTTCTCTGTGTAACTTTGTAGACCAGGCTGGCCTCAAACTCACAGATCTGCCTGCCTGGGCCTCCTGAGTGCTGGGATTTAAGGTGTGCGCCACCACTGCCAGGCTTCTGTTAACTTTTTTTGGGGGGGGGTTGTTTCGAGACGGGGTTTCTCTGTGTAGCTTTGGAGCCTATCTGGGCACTCACTCTGTAGAGCAGGCTGGCCTCGAACTCACAGAGATCCGCCTTCCTCTGCCTCCCGAGTGCTGGGATTAAAGGCCCGTGCCACCAACACCCGGCAATAAATTTTTTTTCTATTTTTTTATTTTTTTTAAAGATTTTAGTTATTATGTATACAATCTTCTGCCTGCATGCCAGCAGAGGGCACCAGATCTCATTCAAGGTGGTTGTGAGCCACCATGTGGTTGCCGGGAATTGAACTCAGGACCTCTGGAAGAGCAGTCAGTACTCTTAACCACGGAGCCATCTCTCCAGCCCTTCTGTTAACTTTTTAATGATATGGTTGTTCTTGAAATTGTGTGCCTATGCCAATCACCTTTTAGTTTTATAAAGATAAGTTGTCCCTGGCTCGATATTTGACCAAGCTAGCAAAATTAAGTGGTGTTTTTGATTTAAAGATGTTTTGATGTGAGCTGGAGAGATGGCTCGCAGCTAAAGAGCACTGGCTGCTCTTCTAGAGGTCTGAGTTCAATTTCCAGCAACCACATAGTGGCTCACAAAAATCTACAATGAGATCTGGTGCCCCCTTCTGACATATAGGCAGGACACTGTATATATAATAAATGAATAGATCTTTTAAAAAGTATGTTTTGATGATAAAGTTGGGGAAAAAAGATATTTGGCATATTTGTTTTGGACAGAGTTTAACATTGGAGGATAGGAAAAATTTGTTATTATGGAAAACATACTTGTTTTTGATGTACAAATAAAGACATCTGGAGCTATTTAGGGTGGGCCACTTGTGTGAAACTCATCTGGTAGTCAGACAATTCATTTCTGTCCTTTCCCATCTCAGGGTTTGAGTTTGCCCAAGTATGATCAAAAGCTGAGCATTTTAGGCCCATCTCAGGACTTAAACTCAGCTTGGGGAGGGGTACCCTCTGGTGGCCATCTTGACTGATTATCAAAAATATACTGAGGCCAGGCCACAGAGCAAAAGAAAACCAGGTGTTTTGGGCATATGGTGTGAGACAGCCCCAATTTGGATAAATTTCGCAGCAGACACCTAAGGGTGACTAAGGATTGTGTTTATAGCTGGCACTGCCCATTTTCAAGTCTGTGCCAGAAACCAAAGACATCCCACTCGATAGCCTGGGATCAGTCAATGAGGTTGGGACAGCTTTTGGAAAGGAATGGGCTTATCCTGGCAAGGCTGTGGCTTGGGAGGGATTCCTGGGGTACTTAACCCTGAAGAAGTACCCATTACCTCTTTAGGGGTAGCTGAGAACTGGGTGATTTACCCCAAGTTCAAAGTCTATCACATATGGCAGAAAGATAAAGGGAGAGGAGTGGGAGATGGAGGTTGTGTGGGAGCTCCCACCAGGCTGGGAGCTCAACCCCTTCTGGTTTTCTGCCCCCCCCCCCACACCTCCCCCCGCCCCTAATAGGTTTCTATGCTGACATAGTATGCCGGATCAAGCTAAACTTAAAAAGTATAGTAGCGGTTTCATTTGAGGAAAACAACACCCAGGTGTGTTCTCCTGTTCCAGTGATTGAGGCTGGAGAAGACACAACCCAGAACAGGGAAACTTTATAGATTGTAGGTGAGAGGTGATGATGTATCTGCCACAAGCTGAGTTTGCCCAAGTATGATCAAAAGCTAAGCATTTTAGGCCCTGACTTTGGCTGCTGGCGGCAATAGAGAAATAAGTTGCAATAGTCACCAAGAATGTGGAACTGGGCTTTTTGGCACCTTTTCTTTGTTGGAAACTCTCAGAGTGGGTGGGGTTTGGAGAGAGAGACAGGAATGGGGTTTTCAAATTGAACAGCTCACTCAAGACAGGACAGATATACATATGAATGCAGACTGAGAACAGAGGACATACTGGGGTACAAACAAGAAGAGCCCTAACAAAGAAGCTATTTGCACTGGGGTTGGTGGCACACGCCTTTAATCCCAACACTAGGGAGGCAGAGGCAGGCGGATCTCTGTGAGTTCGAGGCCAGCCTGGTCTCCAGAGCGAGTGCCAGGATAGGCTCCAAAGCTACACAGAGAAACCCTGTCTCGAAAAACCAAAAGAAAAAAGAAGAAGAAGAAGAAGAAGAAGAAGAAGAAGAAGAAGAAGAAGAAGAAGAAGAAGAAGAAGAAGAAGAAGAAGAAGCTATTTGCAATTGAAACCTGCTGGGAAAGAGAACATCAGTTTCTTTAATGGAGTGTCACTGGTGTCAGCCAAACTTGGGGGCAGGCTCCATGCACAGGAGTAGATGGTCAATACAAAATGGATTCCGTGTTTTTGTGTGTGCGCTTTTTGTCTCATTTTGCATTGTCTTGGCTTTTTATTTATTCATTCATTCAGTATTACTGGTTTCTTTGTTTAAAAGAAAGCATGTGAAATTCGGCGGGTAGGTAGGTGGGACCTACGAGAAGCTAGGGTGGGGTAAAATCGATAATATATTGTATGAAAGATATTTAATAATAAAACCTTCCACCATGCTAAACTAGTGTCACATTCTTTTTGTTTCTAATTTACTTACTTTTATTCGATTTGCATCTGTATTTTGCCTGCATGTATGTCTGTGTGAGGGTGCCAGATCTTGGAGTTAGAGAAGTTGTTTCTGCCAAGTAGGTGCTGGGAATTGATCCCAGGTCCTCTGGAAGAGCAATCACTGAACCATCTCTCCAGCCCTAGTATCACCTTAATGCTTCAAAGAGTCTGTGTTACGCTATATTTACCATCCAACATGACACCTAAGGGCAGCCACTGAGCGCTGACTAGCGCGCGGCTGACACAAGCTAGAATAAAGAATTAAGTAAGTCATCTTCACTTGCTTTCAGCCAAAAGCTAAGAAGATCGTCAACCTTTACTTTCCCTTTCTTTACGGTCTACGCAGACACGCCTACTTCCGCTCTGGTGACGTCATTTCCGTGAATAAACCCCGCCCCCTCGCCTGTCGTCGCCGCCTGCCCCTTTCCCTTATGAGCTGCAGTCGAGTACCAGAGTTTGGCGCCAACTGCATTTTTTTTCCGCCTTCAATGGCGGGAACTGGCTATGTGCGCCGAGACGTTCTTTGCGTCTTATCTGATTGGTTGTCGGCGCTAGGTCCCGCCCTGGCGTCCTTCCTGCGGCCTGGGATTGGTGGAGACGGCGGAGCGCCCACTGGAAGCGGCTGCTGTGCGGGGCTGACCGACCGGGTAAGTTCCTGGGTTCCCGTCGCGGGGTTGCGGGGAGAGGCTCCCGAGCGCCGCCTGGGACAGTGTGGGCTGTGACCGCAGGGCCGCGCGTCTTGCCGGGCGTCTGGGAACCGGCTGCCGTCCTCGGGGACCGCCCTTCAGAGCCCTGGGAGGGTGCTGGGACGAGCACACGGAGCATCGTCGGGTCTACCGGGCGCGCCTCCCCTCCCCCACCCGTGTCTCCTCTGTCCCTACTCCCGAGCTTTCGGTGAGTGTGGAGAAAGGGCTGTCCCGAGTGCCGGACGCTCGCTGACGCGCGCTGTTTCCCAAGCTAGTACCTTGAGAGAAGTTGTTTATGTTGCTCTCTGCAGCGCCCAGAACATCCCTGACGGGTTGGTGAGGATGTGAATGTAGAATTCGCAGGAACCCGCGTTTATGCTTCAGGACCAACTTGGCTTTGACCCTCCCTGACTTTTAGACTTTTTGGTCTTTTCTGTTCTCTCCACAGCACCAACACCAAACCTTTTTGCTTAAGGCCTTTCCCCCATGAGCCTCAGCTCCTCTTTGTAAGCGAACAGGCCATTAAGCAAGGCTTCTTGCATCTATTTCCTTCCATATCCCAAATTATTTTTTCATAGTATTTCCTGCCGTCGTACAGGAAATGCGCATAGATTTGTATTTTAAAGAATGTACTTGATTTTGGTCATTTGACTGGGATTTAATCCCAGCTCTTCACTTTCTAGCTGTTGGTCATGGCAGATTTCCTAATCGTCTGTCAGTTTCCACATCTATTTAAATGGGATAAGGAATAATATGGACCTGATAGAAACTTCAGTGTGATTTAAAGTAAATCAATACTCTACAGCATTTAGATCAATACTTGGCACATAGTAAAGGTGCAATATACTTTGCTTTTCTTTTTTGTCTTCCTCATTCTCAGAGTCTAGGACTGGACTTGCCTTTAGCTTTTGCCTTTTTTTCCCCCTCCACAAATGTATGTTTTTCTTTATTGAAAAAAATTTGAACTTCCTTTAGACTGCTTTTTAAGACATTGACCTTTCAGAAAAGACCAGATGACCCCTGCCTCTATGCTTTTGCTTATGAATCTGTTGGAGCTGTCCCTCCAGATACTGGGGAGTTAGCCTGTGACTTTAAATTTTTTTTTTTTTTTTTTTGGTGCTAGAGACTGGCATGTTCAGAGCCTGTGAGTGTGCCAACTGTACATTACCGAGCAACATTCCAGCCCAGCAGCTGTTACTACTCATTAGCTTCTCATCTTTTAAAACTTGGCCTCTACATTTTTCAAAGATGTCCCACTTCTGTCAGTAGTAACTAACGTGTATCTTCAAGTGGGAGCTGAGAGGAGTATAGAAAGGTCTTTTTTTTCCCCCACCTCTTTTATTTTCCCTAGGAGACTCACTTTCCCTAGGAGACTTTTGTAAATTTTTAATATACCTGTCACCATGACTCTGATGAATCTCAAACCATAATATGTATCATATTAACTCTCTGTCTTTTTCTTTTAAGAAAAATCTGTTAGGTATCCAACTTAAATTTCCAACCCTGTTAGACATCTTTTTTTCTTCGTTGCCATTAAATACATGGATTTCACCTTGGCAGAAGTAGAAACTTGAGAATCATCTTTAACTTATTTGGAATTTCATAAGCTCAACAAATGATTGTTTTATTACTTATCAGTATCCCAGGCTGTTCTAAGAGCTGAGAATGGTGTTGAACAAAACAGAGATGATCCTTGTCCACCGGGGCCTTCCTGTCAGTAAGGTGGACATTTCTTCCAGAGTCCCACAGAAAGAAATGTGGAACTGTGGAAAGAAATCAGTTAGGGAAAGGATCCAGTGGTACAAGGATATATAACAGTGTCAGGTGGAGTGGCACACGCCCTTAGTCCTAGAACTCAAGAGACAGACGATAGTGGATCTCAAGAGTTTGAAGACTGCCTGGTCTACAGTTGGAATTCCTGGATGTCCAGGGCTACACAGAGACCCTGTCTCAAGCCCCCTAAAAAACAAAAAATGAATGTCAGAGGTTCTTGACTGTGTGTGTGTGTGTGGGGGGGGGTTGCCTAGAGAATAACATTACTTAAGCCAAAATAACAGATTTAAATAGAGTAGAGTATCGAGCAGACAGCACTTTTCAGAGTCACTGACAAGCAGCATGTTCATAGAACTGAGGAAAAGCCAGTGTGATTAGAGCATACACTGCTGGGGAACAGAGCAGAGTCACACAAGATAACTCCAGTTCTCGGTTCAGGTCTGGTCATGCAGGACCTCAGCAGAATTGTTAGCAAAATGTGGTCATTGTCCGAAGATCAGCAACAAGTACCCAAAGGTTGTTAAAAGTAAGAGCTTAGTCAGAAAAAAAAAGAGCTTAGTCAGATTAATGTTTTGAAGACAGCTCAGGGGCAGGTGAGATATCTCAGCCAGTAGAGACACCCAATGCCAACCTGATCACCTGGCTGAGGTCGACATACGTGGCAGAAGGAGAGAACAAATTCCCACAGGTTTTCCTCTGACCTCCATTCGTGTACAAACACACTAAATAAATAAATATAAATATATATGTGTGTGTTTATATATTTATATATATGTACATGCATATATATTAAAGACAGGTTATGGTGTAAAGAAAATTTCAAATAGGAAAGAGTGGACAGTGGAACAGATTGTACATGAAATATTACTGACTTACCACAGAATCTCTCAGATTTATTGTCTTTATTTTTGTTAAGTTCTTGACTCCCCGTTTGTCTTTCACACTTTGGTTCTTCTATTTTTGACAGGATCTAACTGAGATGCCTGTCTCAGTGTACCAGCTGCTGGGACTAGAGGTGTGTGCCACTCTTTCCTGCTTTGGATGATCTTTTCTGCTTAGCTTCTGGCCACGAGTATATGAAATGTAAATTTGGTTACTTTAGCCTCTGCTTTAGAATTTCAGTGATTCCTCCCTCCAGTCCCTACTGGAGAGAGTTCAAGTGTCTTGATCATAGAAACTACTTGATTCTCTAACACCTCACATTCTAATGTTGCGTTCATACATTTTAAACTATGAACATTCATATCTGGACTTGCCTGCAAACTCATAGATAGACTTAGTGGTAGAGAATAGATCTGGTGATCGGGGTTGGTGGGGGAAATGGGATGACAGGAGGGAGAGGGAACTGGGATTGGTATGTAGAATAAGATTTTTTTAATTTAAATAAAAATTTATTTAAAAAAAGAATAGACCTGGTGAGATGGTGTCAGGAAATATGCCTGCAGACAGGATTCTAAAATCACCAGACTTCAAAATTTTGGACTTTTAGAGATAGTAAATAATAAAGGTGGCTAGAAAGGTACCCAGTGAAAAATCATAGTAAGGAAGTTGGGCAAAATTCCCTAGGTTTTGGCAAGTTATGGGAAGGTTTTTGAGCAAGAAGTGATAAAAGCAGTGCTTCTGTAGAAGAATTTGTCACTATTGTTTGTAATTTGTATTTGGAGGAGCAAAGTAGCAACAGTAGAGCCTAGAGCACATTGAAATGTCAGTGAATGGGGATAAATGGAGAAATGTTGCAGAGGTGACATCAGTAGGCTAGAGTGTTGGTACTATTCATAAAAATAAAGATGTCATTCTGTGATCAGACACTGATAGGATATGTCTTTTTGTTCTGGACTTGGTGAATGTGTACTTACAGTGGAATACATTTATTTTGTCTTATTACTGACTTTCTTTATAACTTAATACAAGCAGTTCCTAATTCTTAAGTACAGTACTCTTGAGGAGGCCACAGGACATCCTATTACCCTTACCAATCCTTTCCTCTTGTGTCCTATGCTGTTCCTCCCCCATCAGTAGTTAATACAAGGAGGCAATTTATGTTAATGTAGTTAGTTGAAGATAAGATGATAATAATATTAAGTTCATAATATTTGGAAATTACTCATCAGTTGTGTAAATGCGTAAAGCCATTTATAATTTTGTTACTGACTTTGTAATAGCCATACCTCTATGAAATCCTTTAGATGGGACTTTTTCATGGTAGATAAGACTAAGTAGGTTTTGAGAGAGACCAGTGGAGTCATCATAAAAGTAAACTATGAACTTAAAATATATTCTGGCTCCTTTACTCATTCTTTTTTTGGGGGGGGCAGTGATTGCTTTGATTTTTAGTAAATATTTGTGCTCATACATATAAAGTAAATGAAGCGCAATCTTTACTTTCAGGTCATTTGTAGTTTAACTGGTATCCTCTGCTCATGTTATTTAAATTACTTAAAATAATTTCATTTGGTTCATTATGTAGTAATGGTCTTCATACCTACTATATGTGATATATAAGCATTATGACAAAAGAGACTTTAGAGATATGACTGAATATTTTGTTTGCTTTGAGGCAGAGTCTCGTGTATCCAGCCTGGCCTTGAACTAGCTGAGCCTCTGCCTCTGAGTGCTGGGATTTTGGGTAGGCTTTGTGCATGAAAGGCAAGTACTCTATTGACTTGGCTACATACCCACTCCTGACTAAGGATTTTGAAGTGGGAAGCATTATCCTGCATTATCCAAGTGACTGTAGATTCTGTCACACAGGTTCTGATGAGAAGGAAGTAGGAAGAGAGACTGTAGGAATGTCCATGTGATGATGGGGCCTAGAGAGAGCACGGAGGCTAGCATGCAAATGTAGTTCTGGAAGCAGAGGTTGGAGAAAGATGGTAAGCCTTTGACTCTGAAGGTGAGAGAAAGGAGGCTCTAGCTCAGGAAATCAGGTGCTTTTAGAAGCTGGAAAAGGTTAATAGCCTCCCTCAACCCCCATAGAAAATGCAGCCCTGATCACACCTGCTTTTAGACCAGTAAGGTGTTTTTTTCCCCTTTCCAGAGCTATAATAATTTGTGTTGTTCAAGCCACTGTTTGGTGTAACTTGTAAAAACATCAATAGAAAACTAATATACACAGTCTTATTGTGTGCATTTCATGTATCAATAGCTACATGTGCTTATAGCTACTCTATAGGAAGCTCACCTTGATAACACTGGTGTAAAATACTTTATTTTTATTATTTTGAAACCGTGTGTGTGTGTGTGTGTGTGTGTGTGTGTGTGTGTGTGTGTGTGTGTGTGTGTGTGTGTGTGTGTGTGTGTTTCAGTGGATGTCAGATCTCCTGGAGCTGGAGTTATAGATGCTTGCAAACCACTTGATGTATGTGCTGGGAACTGATGGGGACTGAGCTCTCATCCTCTGCAAGAGCAGTAAGTACTCTTTGCCATCTCTAGCCCCAACATCACTAGTTTAAAAAGTCCAAGCATCCAGAATAAAATTTATCAATTCTAAGCCTAGAATTACTAAATCAAAACTTTGATGAGGGAATGTCTATCAGTCTTGTATTTTAGTTTTTCCAGGTGTTATTATGTACGCTGTCATCTAAGAAAGCAAATTAGGGGGTCCGGGGAGATAGCTTAGTTGGTAAATTGTTTGCCGAGGAAGCATGAGGATGTAAGTTCAGATCCCTAGAACCAATGTGAACATGCCTATAATGTGAGTGCTGGCAAGGCAGAGAAAGGTGGATACCTGGAGCTTGGTGGCCAGCTAGTCTTGGCAAATTAGTGATCAATACAGAGACCCTGTCTAAAAAATATGGTGACGAGAGATTAAGAAAGACATCCAACCTGGCCCCATGGTAGCACATGAATATGTTTATACATACATGTACCATCCACACAGGTACACATGTACACTATAGCAAATTATTGTAGTAGCTGTTACTGATTACAGTAAGTTCAGTGCGTTGATGGATAAGGATTGGCTATCTGTACACAAGGGTCTTTTCTTCTGTGGTTGCTCTGTTTGGGAAGACAATCACCATTCTAGGAGGAAACAAAATGAGCAAAGTAGTAATACTTTTGATTATGAGACTGACATGCTGCTTACTACACTAAGAAGGTAACAACACAGAGTACTTTAGAAATTGCATATACAGCCATTTCTGTTCCAGTGTGATATGTTGAAGTTCTCTTAATTTTTGTTTTGTTTTTGATACTAAGAATTGAGACCAGAAGGCTAGGTAGTGGTGGTACGAGCCTTTAATCCCAGCACTGGGAGGCAGAGGCAGGCGGATCTCTGAGTTCAAGGCCAGCCTAGTCTACAAAGCAAGTTCCAGGACAACCTGGCTGTTACACAGAGAAACCCTGTCTTGAAGAAAAAAAGAAAAAAAAAAAAGAATTGAGACCATAGTTTTACTTGCAGAGTATATGTTGTACTACACACACACACACACACACACACACACACACACACACACAACTTTTGTAAAACTTTAAAAAATTTGTAGTTAGTTGAATTTCTGGATTCCTATTTAATGGTTATAGAAAGCTAAGTGTACTTTTTACTTTTGGGGATATTTGTTAGGAATTCTAACATGTCTCTTAAAATTATTTTTATTATTTTATATGTGGGAGTGCATGTATGTCTGTGCACTGCCTGTATGTCTGGTGCTTACAGAGGCCATAAGAGGGTATCAGATCCTCTGAAACTGGTTGTGAGCCACCATATGGGTAGATTTTTATCTTCACTGATTTAATGACTCTGACTTGTTTTATGTTTGTTTAATTTTTCACGGAATATAAAGAAAACCACCCTGCAGCCCTTGTGAGACAGAGTCTGGCTGTGTTGAGATGAAAGGTAGGATGGAGAGAGTGAAGATCTACATGCAAGCTCAGATTCTTTCTTAGGGTTGCTGTGCTGTGTACTCTGTGTAGTCCTGTTGTGGTACAGCTCACTCTTGCAGTGCTGGTTGAACCCAGACCCTTGCTCACAGCAGGCAAGTTAGTGCTCTGTCACTGAGCTGTATCCCCAGTGGTGTAGAGTTTTAACCTGAGAAGATTTAACTAGACATCAGCTTCTCTAAGTTTGACAGAAGCTACTAGATAGGCTTTTGTCTCAAGTGAGGAGGTTGAGGAAGAAGCTGGCCATTTTAGAAATTTTCCACCTTTATTACCTAACCATGGCCCCTTTCTCTATCTGTTTGCCTACTAGGGAGTCTGTTGTTTTAGTTAGGGTTTCTATTGCTGTGAAGAAACACCATGACAACTCTTATAAAGAAAAACATTTAATGTGGATGACTTACTGTTTCAGAAGTTTAGTCCATTATCATCATGGCAGGACATGGCATCATGCAAGTAGACGTGGTGCTGGCGAAGGATCAAAGAGTTAATATATCTTGATCTGCAGGCAACAGGAAGAAGTCTGAGACATTGATTGTGGCTTGAGCATAAATAAGACCTCAAAGCTCACCTCCACAATGACATGCTTCTTCCAACAAGGCCATACCTACTTCAACAAAGCCACACCTTCTAATAGTGTCATTCCCTATGTGCTTATGGGGGTTAATTTTAGACTGCCACATCTGTCTAACTCCTAGTCTTTCATTTCTCCTCTTAGAGATCTCCCTAACTGCTGTTAGGGAGTTTGGGTGCAGTGACCACTCTTAGCTGCTTTACATTGACAAAGGGTCTACGGAGGGGGGCAGCAATCAGAGTGCCTCAGGAAGGTCTATCTAAAGGGACCAGGATAAAACCTAATCGATGGCAATGACCCAGAGCTTAAAACAGCTATTTGGTGATGCTGTGTGTCTTTGGAGCTTGTTATATAAGGGAAGTAGGTAGCACTTGTAACATAAAGTGAGTCTATAATTCCTACTAAGAGTGCAGTTAGAAAAATAGCAGGGCATTTTGCCCTTATTAGAGGAAGAGAACAGGCAAGAAAACAATCCAAAGACTCCTCAGCAGGCTTTGTCATAGGTATTAGTGAGACTAATGATCTCTCTAACACCATTGTTTATCATAAGATATACACTGTTGGAGGATGCTGTTTGTCTGGTTCAAGAGTTCAAGGATGCTGGGCAGTGGTGGCACACACTTTTAGTCCCTGCACTTGTGAGGCAGAGGCAGGCGGATTTCTGTGAGTTCAAGGCCAGCCTGGTCTACAAAATGAGTTCTAGGACAGCCAGGACCACACATAGAAACCCTGTCTCAGGAAGAAGAAAAAAAAAGTTCAGGGAGCCTTTTACCAGCCAATTTAAGCTAAGAAGTTGGCCATTGCATTCCTCATAGGGAATGTTAAACGACAAGATAAATGAGGAAAATTTGATGTCATGATTGACTTAAGTTTTATTTAGTAAGGTGAGGCATAATTTTGTGGTTGGCTGGACTGTGTACCAGAAAACTTTTTACCAGGATCCCGTAGAGGCCTATTGGCAGTGCCTTACCACCAAGAGATGCCTCTGCCCATGTGTCCGCTATAATGTCCAGTGGAGGTGGACAGTGTGGGCCAAACCTGAGTGAAATCAAGGTTTCATTTGTTGAAAGTCACAGCTGGCCATCTGCATCTGTAGGTTTGATAGCAGGATGTCTGGCCCTCTCCTTTAACCAGGGAACATGATTGGTTAGGGTACAAGACATCACATTATATCTCTTCCAGAAACAGTTTTATCAGGAAGAGAATTATTAGTGGGAAATAGTTGTCCAAATAATATCTCATGGCTAAGTGTGATGTCTGAGGACTGTTAAAAGAGACAAACATATTGATCATATTATTCCTGGTAATGATTTCCTTTTGAGTGTTCAAGACCATGTAGGTGGCCAAAATTGGTAATTTTTTGCTGTCAAGGCCAGTTGAAGAGCTGGTCCTCCTTAGGGGTTACTTGGGCTTGTGCAGAGCCTCTGATTCCTGGTCTGTCTTGTCAGTTCATCTGTGTAAAGATGTCAAATTCTTGCTTGACCACTGTTTCATTTGGAAGTGTGGAAGAATTTTTCCTTTCTTGACCCTTCTCTTTGCAGACTGGACACAGGCTAGAGTCTACTCAGTGGCACTTCCATGGCCTTCCTGAACAAGAACAGGTGACATGACATCCCACAGACAGAATGTGTCCCAGGGTTCCCTGGGACTTAGTTTCCCTTATAGAACAGGGGGGAAAATATTCTCCCTTTTAATTCATCTGACTGCATCAGTGTTGGCCTCTAAATACAATTCTTGAACATCTAGAGGGTCAGTTGTACCTGTTTATTAATTAGTCTGTAATTTTGGGTGAAGCATGAACAAAAACTAAGCCCTTTTAAAATAAACTTAATTAGACACAGCTAAGTCCACTACACTCCCAAGTCTTTTACAGCTAGAGTCTACAGGTCCATCCTGTAGTTTTTCTTAGCAAGGTCTAGGTCAGTGAATCTCTTGATGCTGTGACCCTGTCATACAGTTCCTCATGTTATGGTAACTCCCCAAACCATAAAATTATTTTTGTTTCTACTTCATAGCTAAGTTTTCTACCATTATGAATTGTAATATAAATATGTGCTTTCCAATGGTCTTAGACACCCCTGCTAAGGGTTGCTTGACCTTCAAGGGGTTGAGAATCACTGATCTAGATCCTGCAGTTAAAAGAAAAGTTAAACAGTAAAATTTAGAGGACTTTTTCTCTTGTTTATAGAATAACTCTAACTGAAGTATGATATTATAATTAAGTGTTCCCCCAGGGGGCACTTTTTATTATTTTCTAGAGGATATTTAGGTCATGCATGATCAAGAAAAAGACCCAGTTCACTCCAGTTGTCCAGTAGACAAGCTAGTGGGAAACTTGAAGGAATCTTGGAAGATTTCATCCCCATCTGTAAAATGAAAAGAAGGTTGGAAGAGACTGGTGGAGGTTTGCCTAATCTTCCTACAGTCTTAACCAAGCATCAAGAGAGGACAACTCCTAGCCAGTCAAAGGAGTGGTCATCAGGGCCCAGACACCCTGAGACTGGTTCCAATATGGGACTGATTCATGCTTCCCCATGCTTTCAGTTCTAGTCCCCACCAGTTATTACTTCTTTTCCAGGTATCGTTATTGAGGGACAGACAACTAGTTCCCTCCAAGTTCTCTGTAGGACAGACTGAGGTGAAGAACATGCTAGTTGAATTCCACCTCAGCCTTGACAGAATGTCTGGCATAGGGTCTGGTGAGATGACTCAGTCAGTTGGCTTGACCTACAAGTTTGACAACCAAGTTTGGATACTTAGAACCCACACAAAAGCTGGATGCAGAGCTGGACGGTGGTGGCGCACACCTTTAATCCCAGTACATGGGAGGCAGAGGCAGGTGGATCTCTGTGAGTTCTAGGACAGCCAGAGCTGTACAGAGAAACCCTGTCTTACCCCCACCCTCCAGCTAGATGCAGTGAAACAAGTATCTGTATATCCAGTGCCTACTATAGGAGGTGAAAACAGAAGAATCTCAAGTTTGTGGGTATCGAACTCCGGCTTAGCAAAGGAACTTTCTAAGGTACAAAGGTAATGATAGACACATAGAGGTTGTTTTCCGACTGTCACAGCATACCCACATCTGTATGCATGAAATGACACCCACATTTCACACACAAAATGAAATTTGAAAAAAAGAAGATTGGCTGACATCAGGAAAATGAATGATGATGGCATGCTAGCAAGGAGGAATAGAAGCAGGAACCCCTACACATTGCTGGTAGAAACGTAACTAGTGTAGCTACAATGGAAATCAGTATGGAGAGTCCCCCTCAAACTGAAAACTACCATATGATCCAGTTATACCATGCCTGGGTATAGACCCTTTCTTAGTTTTTATGGCTGTTAAGAGACCAAGACTGTGGTAACACTAATAAAGAAAACATTTAATTCAGGTGGCTGGCTTACAGTTCAGAGGTTCAATCCATTATTATCATGGCAGAGAGCATGGTGGCATACAGGCAGACATGGTACATAGTAGCTGAGAGTCTTACATCTTGTAGGCAGCCGGAAGTCGACTGAGATATTGGGCAGTATCCTAATCATAGGAAACCTCAAAGCCCACCCCAACAATGACACACTTCTCCAACAAGGCCATACCCACTCCAACAAAGCCATAAGTCCCAGTAATACCACTTCCTATGAGGTTATGAGGGCCAATTACATTCAAACTGCTACAGACATAAAGGAGTCAAAGTATATTTGCTGTAGTACTGTTCACAGTAGCAAAGATAGGAAACCAGTTTAGATTCCTATCAGCGGGTGAATGGATTTAAAAAAAAAGATACAGCGTAGCTTGATGTCTTAGTCTTCTAATACCAACTACTAAAGAGGCTGAGGTAAGAGATCACAAGTTTTAAGGCTTTCTTTGGGCTACAGAATGAGTAGGGGTGGTGTAAGTATCAGCAAGGTATAATGATATACATGTTTGAAAATGTTGTAATGAAATCCTAAGTAAAGAAAAGAGTGAAAAGATGATCTCAGCTTATAACTCCTGGGCAGCCATAGGTACATTCTAAAAGATAAAAATAGAAGAAAAGAGTCTGGGACAGATTCTAAAATGGTATGTTAAGACTTAATTTACGTTTTTTAGAATGAGTACTATAAGAATTAAAAGAATGTATATCTGAAGTATGATGATGGAAGTAAAATTGGGTAAATTCTGGATGTGGAATGCAATTGATCTTGAGGTGGAATCACAGTTCCATAAGGCTGTTCTAAGTTAGAGTTTATTTGTGCCTAACGTGAATATACATCTGCACAGGAAACCCCCTTTTTTTTTCTTTGTGGAGGTGCAAATTGTACATCTATAGTAAATTTCTGTGAGCAGTGAGTTCTTTCATTATTCACATATCTTTTTGCCAATATCTGGAAGTTGAAGAGTGGCTAACCAGGCACTGAGGCACTTCCTAATCATCTGCGTTTTGATCCAGTTGGTGACTATTTGTGTTAAATATCTACAAATGTCTACAAGGAAAGCACATTTGAGACTTACTGCCTAGGATGGTGGGTTTTGTGGTCATATCCAGGCTTTGTCTGATGCAGGTGTTTGGCGTAAACCATATTGTTTACAAGAACAGTTTAGTCACGGTGGGCTAGGGGTTTTTTGGTTTGTTTGTTTGTTTGTTTTGTTTTGTTTTTTCGAAACAGGGTTTCTCTGTGTAGCTTTGGAGCCTATCCTGGCACTCTGTAGACCAGGTTGGCCTCGAACTCACAGAGATCCACCTGCCTCTGCCTCCCAAGTGTTGGGATTAAAGGTGTGCGCCACCAACACTCAGCAAGTTTTTATCTGTTCTGAATGGCAGAAACCTTCTTAAAACCCTCCCAGACTCTAGCCAAAGTATCCCTCCCTCCCCCTCACTCTCTCCCTCTTTCTCTTTCTCTCCCTCTCCCTCCCCCCTCCTCTCTCTGCCTCTCCTTTTCCCTCAATCCATTCTTCCCTCCCTCCCTCTTTCCCTCTCCTCTCAGGCAGGGTCTCACTGTGTAGCCCTGGCTGGCCTGTAACTGACAAAGATCACCTGCCTTTGCCTCCAAGCCTGGCTGCCAGTATACTCTAGACATCTAACACTTTTCTTCATTTGCCTTTCCTTCATTACCACTGAACTTTAACTTTTTAAAAACAATTTTAAAAGCTTATTTATTGCCGGGAAGTCATGGCACATGCCTTTAATCCCAGTACTTGGGAGGCAGAGGCAGGAAGATCTCTGAGTTCGAGGCCAGCCTTGTCTATAATGTGAGTTCCGGGACAACCAGTGCTAAACAGAGAAACCCTGTCTTGGTAAAACAAAATAAAAAAAAAAAAGCTTATTTATTTTGAAATAGAGTTTAGCCGTGTAGTCTAGACTACCTGGGACTTTCTATGTGTAGCAACCAAAATGGCTTCAAACTCGCAGTCCTCCCTCTCAGCATCCACAGTGCTCAATTTGCAGGTTCATGGCATTATGTCTAGCTCTAAATGCAGTACATACACATATGTAATTGTGGAGTTGGTTTTTCTACACCATTTGGGTCCTGGGGAGTTAAACATAGGTTATCAGCCTTGGCAGCAAGCATCTTTAAATAACTGAGCCAACTCTTTAGCCCTCTAAAAGCAATTAAAAAAGAAAAAAAGTGCATTTTCTTGTTGCCAAGCCCAATGACTGGAGTTCAGCCCTTACGATCCACATGGTGGAAAGACAGAATAGACTCATAAACATTGTCCTCTGACTTCCATAGCTGTACACCATGGCACATATGCACAACCCTCTAGTCAATAGATAAAGGTTTTTAAAAAGTGCCTTTTCTTGTGATTATTTTAAAGTTTTTCATGTACATATGTACGTGTGCATTTGTGTCTTTTTAAAAAATCATATGTATACATATGTATGTGTGTGTGTGTGTGTGTAAGCATGTGTATGCCATATTAATGAGAGCACATACAGGACAGAGAACAACTTGGTAGAGTTGGTTCTTTTTTTTTTCTTCTTTTTTTTTTCTTTTTTTCTTTTTTTCCGAGACAGGGTTTCTCTGTGTAGCTTTGGAGCTTAGCCTGGCACTTGCTCTGTAGACCAGGCTGGCCTCGAACTCACAGAGACCCGCTGCCTCTGTCTTCCGAGTGCTGGGATTAAAGGCGTGTGCCACCAACGCCCGGCTGAGTTTGGTTCTTTTTTGCCTTTACATGGGTTCCTGGGATTGAATTTGCATTACCAGGCTTGCACAAGTGCTTACCTTCTGAGTGTCTTTTGAGCCCCAGTGTATTTCTTTCTTACTTATTTAGTTTATTTTTGTGGTGCTAACAATAGAGCCCTGCAACTTCATACATGCTTGCAAATGCTCGATCATTAAGCCATACCCCAGCTTGCATGTGTCTTTATTTTTTAATAAGTTTTATTTACTATTGTGTGTGTGTATGTATGATATTTGTGTGAGGGCAGACATGTGCATGGCATAATGTACTCATGAACGTGAGAAGACAGCTTGCTGGAGTTGGTTTTCTCTTTTTCCACCCTGGGTTCTGAGGATTGATCTTAAATTGTCAGGCTTTTCCCCATGAAGCCAGGGCAGGGCGGATAGTGTTTGTATTTCTTGTTATGTGCATATGTATTTGTTTTTAGTGCTGATGGTTCTTATTTTAGTGCAAAGTTAATGTGTATTTTGAGATTCCCCCTTCTGTCCCCCATAGTGATGGGGGTCAAATTCAGGGTCTTCTACATACTAGTGTATTTTGGCTGATTTTATGAAATTAGTGTATTTTACTTTGTGCACGGTTTATCTATACCTACAAATTAGAGTTCCATTTTTTAGTTTCGACTTTTGCCTAGAAAATGTTAGGCATTTTTTCTTTATAAATGTATAGGTTTGTTTTTTAGAGAGAGAATGATGTTATTTAGTGTGTTCAAATTTGAAAGTTGCTTTGCAAGTTGAAGCTATTCTAATGGTGGGAATCTTTATGCTTAATACCGTAGATGGCACCTGTGAAAAGGATATAGAACCATGGCAGCAGATGATGACAATGGTGATGGAACGGGTTTATTTGATGTCTGTCCTGGTAAGAACTCTCAATTGTCTTTTGGAATTTACTTACTCTTTTTTTCTTTCTAAATTTTGGTACTGGGAGTTTAGAATCATGGCCATCCAAATGCTAGGTACGTACTCTGTCACAATGATAGCCCTAACCTTACTTGATATCAATCATAAAATCATTTATTTATTCTTAACGGGAAATAGACCCCAACTTTTTCCTCCCCTTGTAAGTGAATTAACGTAGCAAAATACTAGGGACATAGAGAGTACTTAGTATATGTGAACTTTGTTTTTTGTTTTGTTTTTGTAGTGCTGAAGAGCAAACACAGGACCATATACTTGGCTATACAGCACACTGCTCCTTAGCTATTATATCTTTTTGTATAGGGGCAGGGAGATCTCACTATGCTTTGAAATTGGACCAGGACTATAGGCATAAATCACTGCACCTGGCTGACCTCTCCTCTCCCCTCCCCTCCTCTGCCCTCAACTCCCATTCCCTCTCCTCCCCTCTCCTCCCCTCCCCTTCCCTCCCTGCCCCCTTTCAAGATAATTTAAATCTATTTTTACTCTATAAGTGTTTTGCCTGCATGTATGTATATGCATCATGTGCATGCCTGGTGACCAAGGAGACTAGAGGGTGTTGGACCCCCTGGAACTGGAGTTACAGATGGTTGTGATCCACCCTGTGGGTGTTGTGAACTAAACTTGGATCTTCTGCATGAGCAGCAATCTCTCTAGCCCTTGGCTAATATTTCTTATTGTGTGCTTTTAAGTCGCTAAATGTAATCAAGGTAGCAATTTTGATGATGTCCCAAATTTTGTCATGTCCCAAATACTTTTGAAGTAAATTTTGTTGTTGGCTTTTGTTTGTTTATTTTATTTTTTTTTTTTTTTTGAGACAGGGTTTCTCTGTTTAACCCTCAGTGTCCTGGACCTTGCTGTTGTAGATCAGGCTGGCCTTAAACTCAGAGATCTACCTGCCTCTGCCTCCTGAGTGCTGGGATTAAAGGTGTGCACCACCACTGCCGCCACCACACCCTGCACAAGACATGGTAATAAGCTTATAAATATAATCTGTTTTGCATGGGATCAGGGGCAAAGGGAATCCAGGGCCTTGTGCATGCTAGGCAGACACTGCCAAATGAGCTATATATCCTAAATATAGTGTTGTAGGTTTATAACTCTTGTGCTATATTTATGTCATTTACACACACACACACAAACACACACATACACACACACACACACACACACACACACACACACACACACACACACACACACACACACACACCTCCCTGCTGAGACCATTTAGTATTGCTCGTATGTGTATGTTTAGGGTTGACTATTTGGAATTATATAATCTTGTCAGGGGCCTTGTCTCTAGAAAAGACTTGGTTCTCCTGTTCTCAGCAGTCATTGATTTCATATAGCTCTTCATCTAGGAGTTGGGCCTTGTGAAATTTCCTCATCCATGTTGGCATGTCAAAGGTGTTATCATTTTTCAGATCTTATTTAGGCAACCATACTTTGAGATTTCATGGGTGCAGCTTCCTTGTGATATATGGGAGACAATTTTAAGCAGCTATTCTGATCATCAGGCTTTTAAACAATCTTTCCACCCCCTTTTCTTCAGTGTTCCCTGAGTCTTAAATGTAAGGGTTGCATTGCCGAAGGGTTGATTATCTCTTAGTTCATTTTTACTTAAAATGTGTTTTTAAAAGTTAATGTTGGTAGACATGGAGTGGCTCCTGCCTGATCAGCATCGTGAGGACTCTGGGTAGAGTAGTTGTAGTTTCAACCTGTTACGTTGCTATTATAGTTGTATCGTAAGTTGTTTAAAATTTAAAAAATTTTTACATTTTTAAATAAAACTTCTTTTAGTGTTTTTTCTGTGTATGTGTGTCTGTCTGAGTATTTTGCCTACATATGTCTGTGTACCTTGGGTATACTTAGTGCCCTTGAGGCCAGAAGATGGGGGGTCAGGTCCCCTGAAACTGGAATTATGGATGGTTGTGAGCCACCTATAGATCTTAGGTACTGAACTGTAGTCTTTTACAAGAGCAAGAAGTGCTCTTAACTACTGAACTATCTCCAGCCCCTCACAAATTTTTATCACACTAGTTCTATTAATTTTAAAGGATAAAAATGGCATTCTTGGGGGGCTGGAGAGATGGCTCAGAGGTTAAGAGCACTGACTGCTCTTTCAGAAGTCCTGAGTTCAATTCCCAGCAACTACATGGTGGCTCACAGCCATCCATAATGAGATCTGGTGCCCTCTTCTGATGTGGAAATATACATGGAAGCAGAATGTTGTATACATAATAAATAAATAAAATCTTTTAAAAAAATGGCATTCTTGTTTATTGGATATAGCTGCCTTTTATTTTTTGCATTACTCTCAAGTCTGTCCACATATCTACTTTTTTCTTGATTATTTTTATTTTTGTGGTGATGGGAATTAAATTCCAGGTCTTGTGCTTGCTGGCAAATGTTCTGCCACTGACCTGTACCCTAACCTGCATATTTAAATAATAGAAGATCGGGCATACATTCTTTGAGTGTGCTTTTAAATTCCATTTTAATCTTCATTTGTATGTGTGCTTTTGGACTACACCTCTTTGCATTATTATTATTGGTGGTTCAAGGAATATAGGTATGTAACCATACCTGTCATGGTCTTTGTTATAGGTGTCATGTATGACAATCCAAATATGTTATCTTTGTTATAAGAGTTATGTATGACAATCCAAATATGTTATCTGTGCATAATTAACCCAACAATATACTGCTTTAACTTTTACTTTCAACAGTCTTATCGTAAAGAAATTAAAAACATTTAGTAGGATAACTTTCCATTGCTAGCCTTCCTTTAGTAGTACATGGTATCATTTTCCCTTATCCTTTGTTTCTAGACTCTAGTTACATCTTATATGAGATTTTGACATTATTCTGTAGAACTCTAAATATGTATGTATGTGTGTGTGTGTGTGTGTGTGTGTGTGTGTGTGTGTGTGTGTGTGTGTGTGTGCACTACATGTGTGCTTGGTGTCGAAGAGGGCAGAAGAGCACTTCAGATCCCCTGGAACTGGAAATACAGATGATTGTGAATCACTATGTGGATGCTGGAAGAGCAGCCAGTGTTCTTAGCCACTGAGTCAGCTCTCCAGTTCCCTGTAGAACTTTTAAAGGCTTTCCCCCTTCATCCTTTCCTCTGTTTTACAGATTTGTTTTTTTTTTTTTCTAATCAATGTAGTACAGTCAAGCATATCCAGTGATGATGATGATAATTATTATATGTAGTTTTCTATTTTAGAATTTTCAGTTGGTTCTGTTTTGTTTGTTTCTGTTGTTGTTTTACATCTTGTTTGGTTTTTCAAGAGAGGGTTTCTGTGTGTAGCCCTGGATGGCCTGGAACTTGATACGTATATCAGGCTAGCCTCCAAGTGCTAGAATTAGAAGTATGCACCACCATTTCCAGCCAACTGGTTCTTTTGTTGCTTTTGAGATAAAGCCTCGCTATGTAGACCAGACTGACCTTGAACTCACAGAGAACTATCATGCCCAGCTCTAATTGGTTCTTTTAATTGTTTCTATTTCTTTGGTGAGGTTTACTAAATTTGGATTGCATTAGTCATAGTCTGATATTGTGTGGAGAGTCTGGATTATATTCTCATCTTGCATTTATTTTAACAGGTATTTGACTTGGTTGAAAATATACTTACAACTCTGAGTATTTTAGCTTTTGGTGGTTCTGTTTTCTTTGGAGGTTATGCAGACATGCGGACATCTGAGGCA
The DNA here is from genome assembly GCF_003668045.3 of Cricetulus griseus. NCBI lineage: Eukaryota > Metazoa > Chordata > Mammalia > Rodentia > Cricetidae > Cricetulus > Cricetulus griseus. The sequence continues at coordinate 109,414,023 of NC_048595.1, read as the reverse complement.
CAATTTGGAAATCCGCTCCTTGGTTTTCTGAATTTGCTCTCTCATCTTCAGTTGCTTTTTCCTTAGAGCCTTACCTCAGCTTTAACCTGACATTTCAATAAAATGATGCCACCTACAAATGTGTCAGGCTGCATTCCTAGCTGTTGCAGGATGCATGTGGCCTATAGATCTCAGGTTGGACATTCCTAGCAGAGATGTCTGTCTGTTGTCACTGCCCATAGAGCTCGAAGATAGATCTTCCTTTCAACAAATAGCAGTGATAAAAAGGAGACTGGGAACTTGGAGCTATCTTTTTTTAAAATTTATCTTATGTATATGAGTATTTTGTCTGTATGTATGTCCGTGTACCGTGTGCGTGTCTGCTATCTGCTCTGTGTAGGCTGTAAGAGAATATCAGATTCCCTGGGAATAGTTACAGTTGGTTGTGAGCCTCCATGAATGGTCTTTCCATCCCAGTACTTCTTGTAGGTATTATCTCATGGTCAGGATTTGTTTTCTCAGTTCAGTTCTCAAGCTTCACACACCCCACTCCCTTTTGGTTTCTGTTTGTTTTATGTTGTTTTTTTAGCTCTTTGGGTAACTTTAATATTTAATTTAGCATTTCAAATGTTATGTGAGGATTGGTTTGATGGAAAGTAGTTTATTATTGCTGGAAATAAAACCTCATTACACTTTTTTAGGGTGTGTGTGTGTGTGTGTGTGTGTGTGTGTGTGTGTGTGTGTGTGTGTGTGTGTGTGTGTGTTGTGTGTGGTGTGTGTGTGTGTGTCGTGTGCGCGCGCGCGCGCGCGAGTGCGCTCACGCGCGTGCAGATACCCATGGAGACCGGAGACCTGAAGAAGGTATTGAATACTCTGGAGCTGGAGTTACCAGCACTTGTGGCCCTTCTGATGTGGGTCCTTTGAAAAAGTAGCAAGTGCTTTTAACTGCTAAGCTGTCTCTCCAGCTCCAGCACTAGTAGATTTTTCTCCTAAAAGATCTTTTAAAAGATGTTGAATTAGGTGTAAATGAATGTGTCTGTGTGAAGGTCTGTGCACATGTGTGCTGGTACCCGTAGAGGTCAGAAGAGGGCATCTGGTTCACTGGAGCTAGAGTTACAGGTGTTTGTGAGCCACCCAACACGGGTGCTGGGACCAGACTCAGGTCTTCTAAAAGCACTCTTAACTTCAGAACCACTTCTCCCAACTCCATACATGTTTTTTTAAGTGAATTTTTTAAGTCTGAATCTGAAGTAGTCAACCTATAAATTTCTATATCAAAATGTTTCAGTTGATAAGCCTGTTTAAACCTTGTCTGTTTCTTTGTTTTGAGACAGTCTCTCTGTGTAGCTCTGGATGTCCCAGAACTAGCTGTGTATACCAGGCTGGTCTCGAACTCACAGAGATCCGCCTGCCACTGCCTCCTGAATGCTGGGATTAAAGGTGTGCACCACCACCACCCAGTCCCTTGTATGTTCCTTTCATTGTCTAAGTAGGAATGGAAAATTACCCTCAACCCATGTCAGTTTTAACTAGTGTTTGCCATTTTTGCAGCCTCTCCTCTTAAAAATAATGATGAAGGCTCATTGGACATTTATGCTGGGTTGGACAGTGCTGTTTCTGGTATGTAGATTTCATAAAACAGTCTCATTTTGTTTGGTTGGTTTGCTGTGCATGTTTTATTGTTATTAGCTCTTGGTAACCTTATAGCTCTGAAATAATACGACCTGTCTTTGAGATAATTACACTGAGGTAATTTCTTTCTGGCCCAAAGCTTGGTCAGAACATATTAGCACACAGATTTGTTTCTCTAGGACTCAGATTTAATTTGTCCTTGTGCAAACATATTTCATACCATTGAAATGACACTTGTCCTGTTGAATATGCATGCCTGCCTATGCTATCACAGAGAATAATGTTACTGTCAGTGTCTTCAAATGATCAGAATGAATGTTAATGGAGTATCTGACCATCTATCCAATTAGAGCTTTTCCACAATCAGATCTTTCAGTGTTTTGTAACAGATGATTACCACACTGGATTTATTGAAACAGCCATTTTATATAATGTGGCTTTCCTGCTGTTGTCTATGAAATCAGTGTAGGTTGCATAAACTACAAATGAGGAGAAATATGACCCTTTGAAGTAGATGCAACATCAAGAATCCTAACACAAAAAAATAATGGTATACATGTATAAAATATAAAACAAACCACTCTTTATGCTCACTAAAATGTTTTGATAAAAACTGATTCACAAAAGAATCCTAACAAATATTTTAACATGTTTTGTGTTTTCAGACAGTACTGCTAAATCCTGCGTATCATTCAAAAACTGTTTAGATTTGTACGAAGAGATCCTGACTGAAGAAGGAACTGCAAAGGAAGCAACCTACAATGACGTATGAATTGTCACTGTTACTAAGAACAGTTAATTCTGTAGCTCCTGAAGAGAGGGCTGCAGCTTACTGTTGAACAAATATTCCATGTTTAGAGATTAGTTGAGTTTTTATTTTATGTACATTGGTGTTTTGTCTGCATGTGTGGCTATATGAGGGTGTCAGACCCCCCCTAGAACTGGAGTTACAGACAGTTGTGAGCAGTCAATGCTCTTAACCGCTGAGCCATCTCTCCAGCCCCCGGAAGTAATTCTTAAGTTAACAGTATTTAAGGTAGTTTCTGCCTCTGACATGTTTTTCCAATAAATACTTTCTGAATAAATGTCTGAATTCAGTTACAATTTTATTTGACTGAACTTAAGTATCTGAATGTATAAAATTTTAGTGAACTATTCCTGTAATAGAACATTGCATTTTTTCATTATTTGTATTAAAATGTCCTAAGACTTACACGAGAAAATTTCTTTTAGCTGTATATTTTAATATTAAGGTTCAGAAGTACAATATGAAGCTTACCAAAATGTACTATCAATGGGCTGAACTTTAAAAACCAATAATCTAGGCAAGCATAATGGTACTTACCTATAATCTCAGTGTTTGTGAGGCTGAGGCAGAAGGTTCAAGAATGAAGCAGCCTGGCCTACATCTTGGAGACACCGAGAAAACAACAACAACAAAAGCAAATGTGATATGTTTTAATAACCTATGAGTACATTGATTTCTCCCCACCTCAAAAATTTAAATGTCACTTAAGTTAAATTAGTCCTTTTGCGTTTTACAGTTGCAGATAGAATATGGCAAATGTCAGGTGCAAATGAAAGAGCTGATGAAAAGGTTTAAGGAAATACAGACACAGGTATTGTGGTTATTTCTTCCTTGTTAACATTTACGTTTGAGTGTATGTATGCACATGAGTGAATGGATGTGGATGCACTTGTTTGTACATGTGGAAGCCAGAGATCATCCCTGGGTGGTGTTCCCAGGCACCATCTGCCTTGTCTTTTGAGACAGGGTTTCTCACTGGCCTGTATCTCACCAAGTAGGCTAGGCTGTGTGCCAGCAAGCCTCAGGGATCCAAATCTCTCCACCTTTCCAGCACTGAGATTATAAGCATGTACAACTCAAAATAACTTTCTGTGAGTTCTTGGGAATCAAACTTGCATCCTCATGCTTGTATGCCTAGCTCTTTACTAACTGACCTATCTTCCCAGTCAGCCCTTTGTTAATGTTTTATTTAAAAACATAAAAACCTGAGATTGATTCCCAAGACAGATAGACAGACATCAATGAGTGTAGTCCTAGCTGCTTAGGAGACTAGAATGGGAGGATCATTTAACCTTGGAGTTTGAGAGGCAGGCTGGATAACATAGTAAGACATTCACTCTCCTCCCTCTCCCTGTCCCTCTCCCTGTCCCTCTCCCTGTCCCTCTCCCTGTCCCTCTCCCTGTCCCTCTCCCTCTCCCTGTCCCTGTCCCTCTCCCTCTCCCTCTCCCTCTCTTCCTCTCTTCCTCTCCCCCTCCTCCACCTCTCTTTTGTTTTTTTCCAGACAGGGGTTCTCTGTGGCTTTGGAGGCTGTCCTAGAATTAGCTCTTGTAGACTAGGCTGGTCTCGAACTCACAGAGATCCACCTGCCTCTGCCTCCCCAGTGCTGGGATTAAATGTGTGCGCCACCTCCGCCCAGCCTAAGACCATCTCTTTTTCAAAGAAAAAAAGTTATAATTAAAATGTTGGCAGTTTATAAAAAGCTTAATACCAGGGCTGTAGAGATGGCTCAGAAGTTAAGAGCACTGGCTGCTCTTCTAAAGTACCCTGGTTCAATTCCCAGCATATGGAGGCTCCCAATTGTCTGTGTAATTCCAGTTTCAGGGATCCAGCATCCTTTCACAGACATACATGCAAGTAAAACATTAATGTACATAAAAAATAAAATGGAGAAAAAAAGATTAATACCCAGATTTTGTGCATTTGAGGTAAGTGCTCTAACACTGAAGTATACCCCACCCATCTTTTCTTGGTCATTAATTATCAAGGCAATAAAGTATTGGCATCTTATAAAGTTTTTTCTTTTTTGTTAGACTTTGAATCCAAGGCCTAAACATTCAGCATCTGACATTATTTCTCTCTCTCTCTCTCTCTCTCTCTCTCTCTCTCTCTCTCTCTCTCTCTCTCTGTGTGTGTGTGTGTGTGTGTGTGTGTGTGTGTGTAAAATTACATCTATTCTTTGACAACCATACATGTATACAGTATGTCTTGATCATATACATCCCTCTCCACTCTAAAAAATATTTTTTATCAATTTACTATTTTAATTATTTCTTGATTAATGAAAGGGTTATAGGAAAATTTATTAAAAGTTAAAATGACATTGACATAATTGCTGTGTTGGATGGACTGCTAATTGAGTGGTAATTTTAGAAGTGGCTGGCTTGAAAAGGGTCGTTTTCTTTTGTTTGAGGTAGTCTTACTGTGCAGTCCTGGCTAGCCTGGAACTTCCTATGCAGACCAGTCTGGCCCTGAATTCAGAAGTTTGCCTGTCTCTGCCTTCCAAGTGCTTGCACTGAAAGCATGTAACACAATACTCAGCTAAGAGGATAGTTTTGAGGAACAAGGATTAGGATTTTTTTTTTTTTTTTTTAGTAGAAAAAAGTGTCAACTCTCAGTTCTCAGTTATTTTTGTGATTGTGCTGCAAAAATATTGAATGTGACAGTGTTCTGTGTACTTTTTTATACATCTTGTTTTTCTTGATTCTCCTTTCCCTGAACCAGCTCTAGATTTGTATCTTTTTTGTTTGTTTGTTTTTTGTTTTTGTTTTTGAGACAGGGTTTCTCTGTGCAGCTTTAGAGCCTATCCTGGCACTCACTCTGTAGACCAGGCTGGCCTCGAACTCACAGAGATCCACCTGCCTCTGCCTTCCGAGTGCTGGGATTAAAGGTGTGCGCCACCAACGCCCGGCTCTAGATTTGTGTCTTTATTTGAAAACTAACACATTTTTGCATATTTAGCTTGTTAGATAGGGTATTGCTTAACACTTTTTAGTGGTTGTTTTTTATTTTAAGACATGGTCTCACAATGTAATACTGGGTGACCTGGAACTTGCTATATGGATCAGGCTGGCTTCCAACTCGAAGAGAATCTGCCTGCCTGTGCCTCCTGAGTGCTGGGACTAAAGGTGTGCACCACCACACCTAGCTGATCATATTTTAGTTATGAAAGTTAAGTATTTAGTTATTAAAACTAAGACCTCAATATAATGGTCCAGGGAGAACTTGCTGTCCTGTATTACTCTTACAGTTCGATGTTTATATGAAGTATTTCCTATCAGGTGGGCCTTTTCTGGTGTTGGGTATCATCTCAGAATCTCAGCTTCTGCATCTGAGCAATAGGAAAACAATGATTCTTTTTTCTTTTCTTTTTCTTTTTTCTTTTTTTGGTTTTTATAAGACAGGGTTTCTCTGTATTGTTTTGGAGCCTGTCCTGGAACTAGCTCTGGTAGACCAGGCTGTTCTCAAACTCACAGATATCCACCTGCCTCTGCTTCCCAAGTGCTAGAATTAAAAGGCATGCACCACCAACACCTGGCCAAGAAAACAAAAATTCTTAGAGAGCTGCTTCTCAGAATTACCTAAGGCAAAATGTATAATGCCTAGCATTAGTTAGTATTCAGCAATTAGTAGAAAGCTGGGCATGGTGACATATACCAGCAATCCCCCCACACACACATTGGAGGCTGAGGCAGGAGGATCAAGAGAGTTCAAGGCTATCATGAATTCCACATCTACAGCCAAGCTTTATCTTTAAAAACCTCACCCACAACAACTAGTGACTATAAGTAGCACTATTGACAATTCTGTATTTTGGTCTGTTAATGGCTCTTATTAATCTGTGTCTTAGAACTTGAACTTAAAAAATGAAAACCAGTCTCTTAAGAAGAATATCTCAGCACTGATCAAAACTGCCAGAGTGGAGATAAACCGTAAGGATGAAGAGATAAATCATCTTCACCAAAGGTATCACTGTGGGTGTCACCTGCCACCATTCACATGAAGTATGTTTTATTTTCAAAGGATGGAATATGTATTTTATTAAATAGTTACAGTTCTAATGTAAATAGCAACTACTCTGCTAATGATTTGTAATGATAACTGTGCTTACTGATGGAACATTGCCACACACTTCCAAATATATAGTTTTCCAAATCATTGGGATCTTGTACTGATTATCAGAGAAAGTCACTGTGCATGTCCTGAGTTCTGCTGGTCACACCTGATACTGAGACATCAGGAGAGCAGGGCTGGGGAAGTAGCTCATGTCCAGTGAAGTATGTGCCAAGAATGCCAGAAGAAAGAAGGGTGAGCAAGTGAAGGCACTTGGAGCCATGCCTGCTGACCTGAAGTCAATCCTTAAATCCAGATGCTAGGAGAGAACCAACTCCCTCAAGTGTACTGTGACCTTCGCACGTATGCTATGGCATGCTTGCACTGGCCTCCTCCTCAAATAAGTAAATAAATTAATGCAAAATTTTAAATGGCAAGAAAGAAGAAATACTCATTTAATCTTTTTTTAGTACATAACCCCTCTTGAGTTTTTTTGTTTGTTTGTTTAAATTTGTTGTTAATTTTTCTCACTCTGTTCAATTCAGGGTGACATTCTGCTCCAGGGGAGTTCATATCTGTACCTAACCCTGTAGACATCTACCCCATAGACAGAATTGAGAAAATTGCTTAACTTGCTGCTGCCATTTCTTCTTTCCTTTTTTTTTTTGTTTTGTTTTTAAGGATACGGTGTCACCACACAATTATGGCTGGTTTTGAATTTGTTGTTCATTTTCTTGTCTCATCCTCCTGAGGCATGCATTATCACACCTGGCTCCAAATTCTGCTATTATAATATGGGTTGATATTTTTTGTTGTTGTAGTTTTGATTTTGGGTGATTAGGAAAGTCTAACCAAGTTTATCGTGAGCTATGCAAGTTTTAGCTGTTACCACTAAGCCCTTGGCACTTTTGTTTTAAACCTCATTCATTCATTCATTTCTCTCTCTCTCTCTCTCTCTCTCTCTCTCTCTCTCTCTCTCTTGTGTGTATGTGTGTGTCTACACTCAGTAGTGGAGTTTTCTTTCTGTCATGTTGGGTTTCAGGATTAAATTCAGGTTAGCAGCTGGGTGGTGGTGGTGCACATCTTTAATCTCAGCTCTTAGGAGGCTGTGGCAGGTGGATCTCTGTACTTGGGAGGTAGAGGCAGAATGATCTCTGTGAGTTTGAAGGCAGCCTGGTCTACAGAGCTAGTTCTAGGACAGGTAGGGCTACATAGAGAGACTGTCTCCAAAAAAAAAAAAAAAAAAAAAAAAAAGCCAGGCAGTGGTGGTGCACGCCTTTAATCCCAGTACTCGGGAAGCAGAGGCAGGTGGATCTCTGTGAGTTCGAGACCAGCTTGGTCTACCAGAGCACGTTCCAGGACAATCTCCAAATTCACAGAGAAACCCTGTCTCAAAAAAACCTAACAAACACAAACAGACAAGGTTTAAACAGGCTTATCAACTGAAACATTTTGATATAGAAATTTATAGGTTGACTACTTCAGATTCAGACTTAAAAAATTCACTTAAAAAAACATGTATGGAGTTGGGAGAAGTGGTTCTGAAGTTAAGAGTGCTTTTAGAAGATCTGAGTCTGGTTCCCAGCACCCGTGTTGGGTGGCTCACAAACACCTGTAACTCTAGCTCCAGTGAACCAGATGCCCTCTTCTGACCTCTACGGGTACCAGCACACATGTGCACAGACCTTCACACAGACACATTCATTTACACTTAATTCAACATCTTTTAAAAGATCTTTTAGGAGAAAAATCTACTAGTGCTGGAGCTGGAGAGACAGCTTAGCAGTTAAAAGCACTTGCTACTTTTTCAAAGGACCCACATCAGAAGGGCCACAAGTGCTGGTAACTCCAGCTCCAGAGTATTCAATACCTTCTTCAGGTCTCCATGGGTACCTGCATGCAAAACAAACATACATACATACATACATACATACATACATACATACATACACACACACACACACACACACACGGCAAAAAGATTTTTAATTCCAGCAATAATAGCCTGTGCCTGAACCTGTGACCTGGCAGTCTTTTAGAAATTTGGAATTTGGAGTGTGATATGTGTGGGGTAATATATACATACATACACACATACATACATACATACATATATATCACGTGTTGTAATGGAAAAAGTCTCCATTTCTGTGATTTACCTTTACCCTTTTAGTTGGTGTCTTTTGAGAAATAGAAGTTCTATTTCTTAGCAAAATTTAGTTATAAAGTATTTTCCTTTTACAATTACTGCTTATTATCATTCCTTCCCAGTTGTCTCAGTGCTATCTTCTAGTAATTGATTATTCTTCTGATGCCAGGTTTTTTTGTTTTGTTTTGTTTTGTTTTCTAATTCAAATTAGAAACAAGCCTGCTTCACACATCAATCCCTTCTCCCTCTCCCTCCCCTCCCCCCAAGTCCCCATCAGTTCCCCACCTCATCCCCCCTCTACTCCCCAGGGAGGATAAGGCCCTCCATGGAGGTTCTCCCAAAGTCTGTCATATCATCCTGGGCAGGGCTTAGGCTTTGGAATGGGCTCCCAAAGTCCCTTCTTACGCCAGGGATAAATAGTGATCCACTGCCAGGGGCCCCATAGAGTGCGGAGACCTCTCATTGACATCCACATTCAGGGGTCTGGATCAGTTTTGTGCTGGCCTCCCAAACATCAGTCGGGTCCATGTGCTCCCCCTTGTTCAGGCCAGCTGTTTCTGTGGGTTCCACCAGCCTGGTCCCTACCCCTTTGATCTTCATTCCTCCTTCTCTCCAACTGGGTTCCAGAGTTCAAGTTCGGTGTATAGCTGTGGGTGTCTGCCTCTGCTTCCATCAGCCACTGGATGAGGGCTCAAGGATGGCAAATAAAGCAGTCAGCAGTCTCATTATAGGGGAAGGGCATTTAGGGTAGCCTCTCCACCATTGCCTAGATTGTCGTTTGGTTTCATCCTTGTAGATCTCTGGAAATTTCCCTAGTGCCAGATCTTTCCTTGGACCTATAATGACCCCCTCTGTTATGGTATCTCTAATCTTCCTCTCCTCTATTCTTCCCCGTCTCAACCTTTCTGCTCTTCCATTTCCTCCTCTCCCCTCCTCTTCTCCCCCTCTCATTCTGCCAGCTCCCTCTCCCCTACTACTCTCATGCTCCCAATTAGCTCATGAGATCCTGCCCCTTCCCATTCTCGAGAGTCCATGCATTTTTCTCTAAGAAATTCCTTCTTATTTCCTAGTTCCTTTGGTGATGTACATTGTAGGCTAGCAATCCTTTGCTCTATGTCTAAAATTCATATATGAGTGAGTACATACCATGTTTGTGTTTTTGTGACTAGGTTACCTAACTCAGAATGGTTTCTTCTAGTTCCATCCATTTGCCTGTGAATTTCAAGATTCCATTGCTTTTTTTCCACGGAGTAGTACTCCTTTGTGTAAATGTATCACATTTTCTCTATCCAGTCTTCATTTGAGGGGCATCTAGGTTGCTTCCAAGTTCTGGCTATTACAAACAATGCTGCTATGAACATGGTTGAACATATGTCCTTGTTGTATGATTGCTCATCTTTTGGGTGTATGTCCAAGAGAGGAATTGCTGGATCTTGAGGTAGACTGATTCCCATTTTCCTGAGAAATTGCCATACTGATTTCCAAAGTGGTCTTACAAGTTTGCACTCCCACCAGCAATGGAGGAGTGTTTCTTTTTCTCCACATCCTCTCCAGCATAGACTTTCACTGGTGTTTTTGATTTTGGCCATTCTGACAGGAGTAAGATGGTATCTCAGAATTGTTTTGATTTGCATTTCCCTGATGGCTAAGGATTTTGAGCACTTTCTTAAGTGTCTTTCAGCCATTTTAAATTCCTCTGTTGAGAATTCTCTATTTAGTTCTGCACTCCACTTTTTAATTTCATTGATTAGTGTTTTGGTGGCTAGCTTCTTGATTTCATTGTACTTTTTGGATACAGCCCTCTGTCAGATGTGGGGTTGGTGAAGATCTTTTCCCATTCTGTGGGCTGATGTTTTGTCTTACTGTGTCCTTTGCCTTACAGAAGCTTCTCAGTTTCAGGAGGTCCCATTTATTAATTGTAGATCTCAGTGTCTGTGCTACTGGTGTTATGTTCAGGAAGCGGTCTCCTGTACCAATTCATTCAAGAGTATCTCCCACTTTTTCTTCTAGAAGGTTCAGTGTGGCTGGATTTATGTTGAGGTCATTGATCCATTTGGACTTAAGTTTTGTGCTTGGTGATAGATAGGATCTATCTACAATCTTCTGCATGTCCAAATGCAGTTGTGCCAGCACCATTTGCTGAACATGATTTCTTTTTTCCATTGTATACATTTAGCTTCTTTGTCAAAAATCAGGTGTTCATAGGTGTGTGGGTTAATATCAGGGCTTTCAATTTGATTCCATTGGTCTATCTGTCTACTTTTGTGTCAATACCAAGCTGTTTTCAGGGCTATGGCTCTATAATAGAGCTTGAAGTCAGGGATGGTGATGCCTCCAGAAGTTCTTTTATTGTACAGTTGTGTTTTGGCTATCCTGGGTTTTTTGTTTTTCCATATAAAGTGAGTATTGTTCTTTCAATTTCTGTGAAGAACTGTGTTGGGATTTTGATGGGGATTGCATTGAATCAGTAGATTGCTTTTGGCAAGATTGCCATTTTTACTCTGTATATCCTACCTATCCAAGAGCATGGGAGATCTTTCCATTTTCTGGCATATTCTTTAATTTCTTTCTTTAAAGATGCAAAGTTCTTACTGTACAAGGTCTTTCACTTTTTTGGTTATCATTACCCCAAGATATTTTATATTGTTTGTGGATACTGTGAATGGTGATGTTTCTCTGATTTCTTTCTCATTGCATTTATCATCTGTATATAGTAGGGCTACTGATTTTTTTGAGTTAATTTTGTATCCTGCTACTTTGCTGAAGGTGTTTATCAGCTGTAGGAGTTCCCTGATAGAGTTTTTCTGGTCCATTATGTAGACTATCATATCATCTGCAAATCGTGAAAGTTTGACTTTTTCCTTTCCAATTTGTATCCCCTTGATCTCCTTTTCTTATCTTACTGCTCTAGCTAGAACTTCAAGTACAATATTGAAGAAAGATGGAGAGAGTGAACAGCCTTGTCTTGCTCCTGATTTTTAGAGGAATCGTGTTGAGTTTCTCTCCATTTAGTTTGATGTTGGCTGTTGGTTTGCTGTATATTGCTTTTTATTGTGTTTAGATATGTTCCTGTTATTCCTGTTTCTCTCCAATATATTTATCAGGAAGGGATGTTGGATTTTGTCAAAGGCTTTTTCAGCATCTAGTGAGATGATCATGTGGTTTTTCTTTCTCAGTTTGTTTATATGGTGGATTACATTGCTGGATTTTCGTATGTTGAACCATCCCTGCATCCCTGGGATGAAGTCTACTTAATCATGATGGATGATTTTTCTGATGTGTTCTTGGATTCGATTCGCCAATATTTTGCTGAGTATTTTTGCATCAATGTTCATGAGGGATATTGGTCTGTAGTTCTCTTTTTTAGTTGTATCTTTGTGTGACGTGGGTATCAACTCACAAAAAGAGTTTGGCAATGTCCCTTTTGCTTCTATTGTGTGGAACAATCTGAGGAGTACTGGTATTAGCTCTTATTTGAATTTCTGGTAGAATTCTGCAGTGAAGCCATCTGGCCCTGTGCTTTTTTTTGGTTGGAGACTTCTGATGACAGCTTTTATTTCATTAGGGGTTATTGGTTGATTTAAACTGCTTATTTGTTATTGTCCATTTCCTTAGATTTTCGAATTTTGTGGAGTACAGGTTTTCAAAGTATGACCTGATGATTCTCTGGATTTCCTCAGTGTCTGTTGTTATATACTTATTTTCATTTCTGATTTTGTCAATTAGCATGCTCTCTCTCTGCTTTTTGGTTAATTTGGATAGAGTTTGTCTATCTTGTTGATCTTCTCAAAGAACCAACTCTTTGTTTCATTGAGTCTTTGTAATGTTTTCCTAGTTTTATTGATTTCAGCCCTCAGTTTGATTGTTTCTTGGTGTCTACTCCTCCATGGTGAATTTACTTCTTTTTGTTCTAAAGCTTTCAGTTGTTCTGTCAATTCTCTAGTGTGACTATTCTCTAGTTTCTGGATGTGTGCACTTAGTGCTATGAACTTTCCTCTTAGCACTGCTTTCAAAGTGTCCCATAAGTTTGGGTATGTTGTGTCTTCGTTCTCATTAAATTCTAGGAAGTCTTTAATTTCTTTTTTATTTCTTCCTTGACCCAGGAATGGTGCAATTGGGTGTCACTCAATTTCCATGAGTTTGTAGGGTTTTCTGCAGTTTGTGTTGCTGTTGAATTCTAACTTTGAAGCATGGTGGTCTGATAAGATACAATTTTTTTGTATCTGTGGAGGTTTGCTATGTTGCCAAGTATGTGGTCAGTTTTAGAGAAGGTTCCATGTGGTGATGAGAAGAAGGTATATTCTTTTGTGTTTGGATGGAATATTCTATAGATGTCTGTTAATCCCAATTGGGTCATAACTTCTGTTAGATCCTTTGTTTTTATGTTAAGTTTCTGTCTGGTGGTCCTGTCTAGTGGTGAGAGCAAGGTGTTGAAGTTTCCTACTGTAAGAGTGTGGGGTTTTATGTGTGGTTTGAGCTTTAGTAATGTTTCTTTTACAAATGTGGGTGCCTTCTTATTTGGTGCAAAGATGTTCAGGATTGAGACTTCATCTTGATGGACTTTTCCTGTGATAAGTATGAAATGCCCTTCATCTCTTTTTTTTTTTTTTTTTTGGTTTTTCGAGATAGGGTTTCTCTGTGTAGCTTTGGAGCCTATCCTGGCACTCGCTCTGGAGACCAGGCTGGCCTCGAACTCACAGAGATCCGCCTGCCTCGGCCTCCCAAGGGCTGGAATTAAAGGCGTGCGCCACTCTTCATCTCTTTTGATTGATTTTAGTTTGAAGTCTAATTTGCTAGATATTACAATTTCTATAACAGCTTGTTTTTTGGGTCCATTTGATTGGAAAATCTTTTCCCAACCCTTTAGACTGAGGTAACACCTGTCTTTGAAGTTGAGGTGTGTTTCTTGTATACAGCAAAAAGATGGATTCTGTCCTCGTATCCATTCTGTTAGCCTGTATCATTTTATAGGCAGGTTAAGACCATTGACATTGAGGGATATTAATGTCCATTGATTGTTGGTTCTTGTTTGTTTTGGATTTATTGTTGGTGGTGTCATTGTGTGTGGATTTTGCCCTCCATTTTCTTTAAGTGTTTGGTAAAGTGGGATTATCTATTTCCTACGTTTTTGTGAGTGTAATTATCTTCGTTGGGTTGGAGTTTTCCTTCCAGTAATTTCTGTAGGGCTGCATTTGTGGATATGTATTGCTTAAATCTGTTTTTTTTCATGGAATATCTTGTTTTCTCCATCTATAGTGATTGAAAGCTTTGCTGGGTACAGTAGTCTGGGTTGGCATCCATGTTCCCTTAGTGTTTGTAGGACATCTATCTAGGACCTTCTGGCTTTCAAATTTTCCATTGAGAAGTCTGGTGTGATTCTGATTGGTCTGCCTTTATATGTTATTTGGTCTTCTTCCTTTGCTGCTCTTAATATTTTCTCTTTATTCTGTAGGTTTGGTACTTTATTATGTGGCGAGGGAACTTCTTTTTGTGGTCTAGTCTATTTGGTGTCCTGTAAGCTTCTTGTACTTTCATAGGCAAATCCTTCTGTAGGTTGGGGAAGTTTTCTTCTTTGATTTTGTTGAATATGTTTTCTGTACCTTTGAGCTGTATGTCTTCACCTTCTTCTATACCTATTATTCGTAGGTTTGGCCTTTTCACGGTGTCCCATATTTCCTGTATATTTTGTGTGAGGGGTTTGTTGGAATTGAGATTTTCTTTGGTAGATGACTATATATCCTGTAGCATGTCTTCAACAACTGAAATTCCCTCTTCCATCTCTTGTATTCTATTGGTTATACTTGCATCCTTAGTTCCTGATTGCTTATCCAGCCTTTCTATTTCAAGCATCCCCTCATTCTGTGTTTTCTTTCTTATTTCTATTTCAGCTTTCATGCCTTGAACTCTTTTGTTTCCTTCACTTGTTGTTTTTTTTCTTGGCTTTCTTTAGATTTTTTAAGAGACTTGACTTGTTCTTGAAATTTTTTTGTTTGTTTTTTCTTCTATTCCTTTAAGAGATTTTTCTCGTTTCCTCTTTAAGGGACTTTGTCGTCTTCATAAAGTAGTTTTTAAGGTCTGCCTCTTCTTCTGTGTTGTGCTTTTCGGATCTTGCTGGTGTGGCGTCCCTAGATTCTGGTGGTGTCATATTGGTCTTTCTGTTGTTGAGTGTGTTCTTATTCTGTCCTCTTCCCATGTCTTCTTCCAGTGGGTGCAGGTAGGGTCTCTCTATATCCTTTTGTCACCCGGTGGTGTACGTGGGCCAAGACTTCAGTGTCTGCAGCTCTGGATGGTCTTGCCTCCCATGGTATTCTCCCTCAGCAGAAGTCAGGGCTTAGCAAAGGTCAAGGCAGTGGAGGGGGAAGGAAGAGTGAGGTGTTTTCGGACTCAGGGAGATCCTTCCTGTCTGGGAGGGTCCACTCTATTCCAGGTTCAGACTCAAAGAGATCTGTGGGGTGATGGCAGGAGTCGGACAGGAGTTGGACAGGAGTTGGACAGGAGTTGGACAGGAGTTGGACGGGTGCAGAGGGGACACTCACCTCAGCAGAGTTCAAGGCAGCGGAGTGGGAAACTGATGCCAGGCTTTAACCAGGGCCTCACACATGTTAGGCAAAAGCTGTACCAGCAAGCTACTACTCTAATCCCCAGTTGATTGAGTTGGGATCTGTATTGGCTTTCTGAATCATTGTATTCAAATAAGGTTATATTCTGAAATACTGTGCAAAAAGGCCTCAGCGTGTAAAGTTCCTGGAGGTAAAAGGGAATGGTACAATTCAAACATAACAGAATTCTATAAGGTGTACATAGTACTGTGGGTTGTGTAACTCTTAAGCCTTTTGCTTTATGACACACGCTTCTTATTTCTGAGGTTCTGTTTAGGTTTTTTCACACGGTGAATACTGATTAGATTTTTAAATGTCAGTGATGTTCAAGTCATTAAGGTGAACTTATTACATAAAGATAATATAAGCTACGTCCATTTTAAATTTTTAAAAATTCTTTGACAATTTCATACATGTATATAATGAATTTCATTCTTATTCCCATTACTCAATCTCTTCTCCTTCTAATGCTGAAACTTCTTCTAAAAAGTTTTCCTACTTTCTATTTCAGTTTTGCAATACAAGGTTTCTCTGTGTAACTACTGTGGTTGTCCTGGAACTCATTCTGTAGACCAGGCTGGCCTCAAATTCACAGAGCTCCACCTGCCTCTGCCTCCCGAGAGCTGGGATTAAAGGCATGCGCCACCATCGCCTGGCAAGTTTTCCTACTTTCATGTCCTGTTTTGTGTGTGAGCAACTGAGTTTAAATTAATGTTGTCTGTATGAGCATGGCTTGGAAGCTGAGCATAGGCAACTTCTTAGCTATACAACTGAATAAAGTGATATTTTCTCCCTCAACAACTTTGACTGTCAATAGTCCCTCTGAGAGGGGCTTCAAATGATGAAATGCTAATGAGCTCAATCTGTGCAGACTGGTAACCACAGTTGCAAATAAAATATATATTTTATTTTTTAAAATTTGAATTTATTCCATGTGTGTGGGTGAGCACATGTGCACAAGCCTGTATGCAGGCCAGCCAACCTGTGGATGTTGTCCTCTTCCTCCAGTCAGGTGGAACATGGGATTGAAGTCGCATGTTAATGGTTCCCAAGACAACCTCCGCTACCATCTGAGCTGTCATGCTGGCTTATATATTTTATCATTAAGAAAAACACCAATATAAGCCACAATAATGGGCCTTTTGTGACCCTTCTAGGGAAAGAACCACGGTTCTTTATGTCATCTACCACCTGTTAATGATCTGCCTTATTGTGGAGTTCTATATAAAACAGAAAAATAGGATTGGGAAGTTTGTTCAGTTTGATCATGTTTTGTCTAGTAAGACTTTCTCTTTATATAGCGAAGGGAAGAAAGTAGGGTCACTTGTCATAAAGGAAGTATGCTGAACTGACTTGGGAGTTATGTACTTGTTCTGAGTCCAAAGAGAACTGGCAGGTGCTGGGATAGAGTTCCTTTGAAGCAAAAGCAAACAAGAGAGTTCCTTGTATTGAAAATGGACCCATTTACTTAGAAACTGTGAAAAATTCTTTGTTTTTAATCTAGTGTTTTCTTGCATGCAAATGCTTTATCACTGAGCTACACCCCCAGGCCATATGACTTTCTCATACTGATTTTGCCAGTATATAGGCCCTTAAATTTGAAAATTATGTCATATGTGAGTAAAATCTAGAATATTACTAAATATCTGTTAACCTTTCTTTTTTTTTTAATTCCTGTTTCTTAATAGATTGTCTGAGTTCCCACACTTTCGAAATAACCATAAAGCTGTAAGAACAAAAGATTCAAGATCCAGATCACCCCATTTGGATGATTGTTCAAAGGCTGATCACAGAGTTAAAAGTGATGTTCATAAAGATGTACATCCTACCACTTTACAGCCAAACGTGGAAGAGGAAGGAAAATCAAATTCTGAAGCACAGAATCCTTTACACTTGTCTACTGGTGTTGAAAAACATTGTACTAACAATGTCTGGTCACGTTCTCATCACCAGGTTGGCGAAGGCAAAACAAATGAGGATAATCGAAGAGTGAAGAATGGCATTAGACATAGCCATTGTAGCAGAGGAACTGACAGACCACAGAAAGATTTGAATACCAGCTGTAGTGACAGTGAACCAAGGGACAAAGAGGCTAATTCCAGACTACAAGGAAACCCTGAGAAACGTGGAAGCAGTGAAGGAAAGGCTGAGAGCAAAAGTTCAGAGATTAAAAGTAGCACTGGTTTGGGATATAAAAGTGAGCGCAGTGCCTCTTCTTGGGAAAAAGAGACTTCTAGAGAAAGGTCACACACTCGAGTGGAATCTCAAAATGACAAAAATCTAGACAGACAAAATGAGAGATTACACAATATGCACAGAAAAGAGCTTCAGTCTCAGGACAAAGCAGAAAGAAAAGGTGATGTGAAGTTTAAACCAGGAGAGGACCAGGGGCACCGGGGACGAGTGGAGCGGGCGTTGCCCCCTCATTCCAAGAATGACACGAAATATGGCTTTAGTAAATATCATCCAGAAGAGAGGAGGGGAAGAGAAGATTGTAAAAGAGATAGAGGGATGAGCAGTCATGGCTTTCAAGATAGAAGATGTTCTTCTTCTCTTTCGAGCAACAGAAGTAGCAAATACATGCACTCCAAGGAAGCCAGTGTTTCACACCAGTGGGAAAATACATCTTTCAAAGCAGAAAGACATAGGACTGAGGACAGGAGGAAAAGAGAACGAGAAAAAGAAGAAAGTAGGCACGTGAAAAATGACAAAAAATCACCTACAGAATATTTGCAAAGGACTAATAAAGAAGCTAAGAAAAGCACTACTGATTTAAAGAGACAGACTGAGCCAAAAAATGGTAAAGGTGAAGTTTCTAATGATGAGGTTTCTAAAGGAACAGGCAATAAAGAATGTACAAGGAAAGTTGAGAGAGGACCAAATGAAGTAAAAAGCAAAGACTTAAAGTTAAGTTTCATGGAAAAATTGAACTTAACTCTTTCTCCTGCTAAAAAGCAGCCTGTTTGTCAAGATAACCAGCATCAAATAACTGGTGTTCCCAAGCCTAATGGCATGTGTGACTCACAATCCTCAGAGAAGACTGAAACAGTGGCATGTCTTCCCTCTGTCAGTAAACTTAGTACAGAGGAAACCAAGTCAGAGTTACCAAAGGAGGCTCTTCCAGCAACATCTGAACTCAGGATCAGCACTGCAGAAAACAAAATGAAGGAAGAAAATAGATTGTTAGTGAAATCTGTTGAGAACACTGTGCCTTGTGAAATGCTTGTTTGTGACACGGAAATTTCCTTCCCAGCCTCTGCAGAGATAGAACAAACAAGACCCTTGCTTCCATCAATGGAAGGGGAAGAGGCGGGTGGTGGTGCAAGGGCCTCAGCTTCTGTGGTGATTGACATATTACCAGGACATGCTTCTGAAGACTTAGGCCGAGAATTGAAGACCATAGGACATAATGATTTGGATTCTTGTGATATTTCTGAAGGTGTAAAAATGAAGGTGGTTCTTTCACCAAAAGCAGCTGTAGCCAGTGAGAGCCTTCTGCAACCTTTGGTTGAAGAATCTGGCATTACACTAGTAAACTGTTTGGGAGACAATAATCCTAAACTTGAATCTTCTCTTGAAGATATACCTATGGTTGAGAATAAACCTTGTCCTTTGGATCCTTGTTTACCTAAAGAGACTTTTGTACCTTCACCACAGAAGACTGAGTTGATGGACCACAAAATAGAAACTGGAGAATCAAATTCAATATATCAAGATGATGATAACTCCGTTTTAAGCATTGACTTTAATCATCTGAGACCTATTCCAGAAGCCATCAGCCCTTTGAATAGTCCAGTGAGACCGGTAGCAAAAGTTCTTAGCATGGAGACCCCTTGTGTAACTTCACAGTATGATAACAGTCATAAAGGTAATAGTTTATATTATTTTCTATAAGTTGTCCTTTTGCCACAGTGTAAACTATATAAACAAAATAGGTGCTTTGGGGATTTACAAAAACTATTCACTTATATTGTGTGATTGTGTGTATGTGTAAGGGGTTTATGTGTGCCGAGGAATGCTTGTGGAGATCAGAGGATGACAATCATAGCATTGGTATTCTAGTGCACCTTTACATGGGGTTTAAGGACTGAACTAAGACCATCAAGCTTTTGTGGCAAGCACCTTTATCTTAGACTTTCCCCAATTTCTAGATTTCTGTGCATGTATAAATGCCTGCATGTGTGTATATGTGCCAAGTTTGTGCTTGGTGACTGTTGGGGCCAGAAGAGGGCACTGGATCTCCTGGAACTGAAGTTAGAGGCAGCCATGAGTTGCCATATGGGTGCTAAGAAATAAATCCGGTCCTCTTCAAGATCATTAAGTTTCCTTAACCACCAAGCCACCTCTCCAGCTCATGAGCCATCTTTTTTGATAAAAAATAAAATTATTCAAATATTAATTAGTGTACACTGAGGGGTTGGAAAAGTGGCTTAGCTGTTAAGAGCACAGGTTGCTCTTGTAGAGGACCTAAGTTCAATACCCAGCACTCACATGGTAGCTCACAACTGTCTCTAATTTCAGTTCCAGTGGATCCAACACTTTGACACAGACATACATGTAGGCAAAACACCAATGCACAAAAGTAAATAAGCTTAAATAAATAAATTGAAAATAGAAGTGTATAGTAAGCCTTTAATATAAATTTAAACAAATTATTATTATTATTATTATTATTATTATTATTATTATTTTGGTTTTTCGAGACAGGGTTTCTCTGTGGCTTTGGAGACTGCCCTGGAACTAGCTCTTGTAGACTGGGCTGGTCTTGAACTCAGAGACCTGCCTGCCTCTGCCTCCAGAAATAAAAGGCCAGTGGAAATGTTTATTAAGCATTAACATTTTGCCTTAAAAGTGGAAAAATTTGGGTGGTGGTGGTGGCACACACCTTTGATGTAGCACTCAGGAGGCAAAGGTAGGTGGATCTCTGTGAATTCAAAGCCAGCCTGGTCTAGAGAGTGAGTTCCAGGACTGCCAGATCTACACATTTTCTTGGGAAAAAGTGTGTATTAAAATAATACTTTGTTGTGTTTAAGATGCAAATTTCAAATGACTAAGACTTGGTGGTCATGTAATTTTAATATATTCTTCACAGATGAGTTTCCCTCCAATTCAACTCATTCTACCTTCAAGAATCTGTCTGATCTAAATAAAGAAAATAAAAAACCAGTTCCCAAATTTGACAAATGTTCAGAAGCAGACTCTCGTAAGAATGTATCCTTAGATGAATTAGAAGACGGTGAGATTAGAAGTGATGATGAAAAGTCTGTAGCACAGAAACACTTGGAAAAGAGTGCAAGACCTAGAACTTCTGCTGAGGTGCAGTTGGGTAAAAGCAGCCCAGGAAACAGGAGGAGCACTGCACATGTACATAAGGACCACAAACGGACTGTTGTAAAACTCTCTCAGGACAGCATCACATCTGGTAAAAGACCAAATGAATCTAGGTCCTCAGGCACTGAAAGAAAAAGTAAAACAGTGAGTGTCTCCAGCTTGGAAAAGATCCTTCCACTTATTCTTGTACCCTCTTCTGTATGGGATGTTATGCATATGTTATGGATGCTAGGAAAACATGTAAGGAAAAGTTACATGAAATTCAAGATGAAATTTTCATTAAGACAATTTCATAGAATTATTGAGTCAGCAATTTCGACTTTCACATCCCTAATTAAATACCTTGACTTGTCCAAGATCTGTAAATCAGTAAGTACTGTACAAAAGAGTCTTTGTGAGGTTATAGAATCTAACCTTAAACAGGTGAAGAAGAATGGAATAGTCGACCGCTTATTTGAACAGCAACAACCAGATATGAAAAGAAAATTGTGGAAGTTTGTAGATGAACAACTTGATTATTTGTTTGAAAAGCTTAAGAAAATCTTAGTAAAGTTTTGTGATTCTGTAAACTTTGGAAGTGACAATAGTGAAGGAAAACTTGGAAAAAAATATAAACAGAGAACCCAACATTCAAATTGTCATAAGGGGAATATAATTAACAGCAAAGAAATACAGAGAGAAAAAGTGCTAAAATCAGAAAATACTGTGAATTTTAAATCTTCACTGAGATGTGAAAATTTTGAAGAAAAACATCAAGACCAAAATAATACCAGTAGTAGTACAGTAAAGCATGATGTAAAAAGAAGTTTAAGCACTTGTCCTGATAACACAAAGAACTCTGAATGTAAAGAACAGTTTTTGGAAGTGAACTGCCCAAGCACCCCCAAACCAGGGAAAAATGAAGGAAATACCATGGAAGAGACACATGTGTTACAGCATGCAGGTGCTAAGCCAGAGCGGAGCTTTGAGATCCTTACTGAGCAGCAGGCATCCAGCCTTACTTTTAACTTAGTGAGTGATGCACAGATGGGTGAAATATTTAAAAGTTTGCTGCAAGGTTCTGATCTGTTGGACACTGGTGTTAATGGTACTGAAAAGACAGAGTGGGAATTAAAGACTCCAGAGAAGCAGCTGCTTGAGAGTCTCAAGTGTGAATCTGCACCAGCTTGTACAACAGAAGAGCTGGTTTCAGAAGGGGCTTCTCCATGCCCAAAGGTGATCAGTGATGATAATTGGTCTTTATTATCATCTGAGAAGGGTCCATCTCTATCTTCAGGGCTTTCACTGCCAGTTCATCCTGATGTATTAGATGAAAGTTGTATGTTTGAAGTATCTTCTAACCTAGCTTTAAGTAAAGATAGTGTATACAGCTCAGAAAAGAGTAAACCCTGCATCTCTTCCATACTCTTAGAAGATCTTGCAGTCTCTCTAACAGTACCGTCACCTCTGAAGTCAGATGGCCATTTGAGTTTCTTAAAACCTGAAGTTTTGTCAACTTCAACTCCTGAAGAAGTTATTAGTGCACATTTTAGTGAAGATGCTTTGCTTGAGGAAGAAGATGCATCTGAACAGGACATCCATCTAGCTCTGGAATCTGATAACTCAAGCAGTAAGTCAAGCTGTTCATCATGGACAAGCCGGTCTGTTGCTCCAGGCTTTCAGTACCACCCTAATCTGCCTATGCATGCTGTCATAATGGAAAAGTCCAATGATCATTTCATTGTGAAAATACGGCGTGCAGCACCATCTACCTCCCCTAGCCTTAAACATGGTATGATAGCTGAGGAGTCATTGACATCTTTGCCTAGAATTGAAAAGGAAGCTGATGTGGCAACAGAGAAAGAACCTACTCCATTTCAGAATACAGTTTTTAAGTCTGTCGAGGACTTGGACAATTGTGACAAAAATGTTGATAACAGCAAACCAACTCATGAAGAACAGAACTCTATAGTACAAACACAGGTTCCTGATATATATGAATTTCTTAAAGATGCTTCAAGTAAGGTAGGGCATTGTGATCAAGTGGTTGATGATTGTTTCAAGTTGCATGAAGTATGGGAACCAAAAGTTTCTGAGAACATTCAAGAATTGCCTTCAATGGAAAAAATCCCACTTTCAGCTGATAATCTTCCTGATACACACATAGATCTAACAAAAGATTCAGCCACTGAGACTAAAAACTTGGGGGAGCTAATGGAAGTAACAGTTTTAGATATTGACCACTTGGAATGTTCTGGAACCAACTTAGATCAAGATGCACAGCTAATTGGTAGTTCTTTACAGCCTGATACTATAGATGCTTTTATTGATTTGACACATGATACTTCAAATGAGGGTAAAAATGAAGGTAGTGAACCTGTGTTAGCTGGTGAAGGCTTGGAATGCCAGGTAATATGTATAGATGAGGATAACCCCAAAGAAGCAAAGATGGAACGGGCAAGCAGTCCTGCAGAATGCTTTGTTGAAGAAACATGTATTGATTTGACCCCAGAGTCTCCTGGCTCATGTGAAATAAAGAGACATGCTTTAAAATCAGAGCCACCATCAAATTTGAATTGCTTAGAGTTGCCTGGGACTCTGGGTAATTTTCAAAAGAAGAGAAAAAACAGTCCTGTTTTGAATCACTCTTCTCAGAAAAAACAAAGAAAGGAAACAGACTTAAACAGTAATGAAAAGACTAAGAGACTTTCTCAGAATTCTGATAGAACTGGTGATGCTCACAGAAAGCAAGCCAGCAAGAAAAGGGAATCTGCAGTAAATGACAACACATCCTTGTCACCAGAGGCCAGCCTAGGGGTGAAGGGTTCAGCAACAGCACTTGCTACTTTTCCAACAAGTCTTTCTGCAAAGAATGTTATCAAAAAGAAGGGAGAAATTATAGTTTCATGGACAAGGTAAGACTTTTCTGAAGTGTTTTAAATCAGGAAATTTTGAGAAGTGGGCACTCTAATCTCATTTCCTCAATTCTATTGCTAAATAAGGAACATGATGGATTGATTACTTTAGAAGTGGCCAAAGTGGGGCTGGAGGGATGGCTCAGTGGCTAAAATTACTTGCTAGTGCATAGTA
This sequence comes from Cricetulus griseus, assembly GCF_003668045.3. Lineage (NCBI taxonomy): Eukaryota > Metazoa > Chordata > Mammalia > Rodentia > Cricetidae > Cricetulus > Cricetulus griseus. Next base: position 109,390,406 of record NC_048595.1, on the reverse strand, counting down.
CTGGATTTTGGTTCCCAGAACCCATACAATTCCAGTTCCAAATTGAACCAATGTCTCTGTCCTCGAGAATATCTAAGCTTGCATGGAATCTCTCTCCCTCTCCCCCTCCCTCCCTCTTCCTCCCTCCCTCTCCCCTCCCTCCTCCCTCCCTCCTCCCTGCCTCCCTCTCTCCCTCCCTCCCCCCTCTCTCCTCTCTCTCTCCCTCCCTCCTTCTCTCTCTCTCTCTCTCTCTCTCTCTCTCTCTCTCTCTCTCTCTCTCTCTCTCTCTCTCTCTCTCTGTGCTGTGATTAAAGATATGAGCTACCATGTGCTGACTAATTTGCTTTTGGATTAGGCCTCACTGTAGCACATGTTGGCCGAAAACTCAGGATCTCCTTGCCTCAGTTTCTTGAGTATGAATGAAGATGATAAGTCTCCACACTGGGTTTCCTTACTTTTTTTTGTTGTTGTTGTTAACAGTTTTATTTATTTTTAAGTGCACCAGTGTTTTGTCTGTATGTATGTCTGTGTGAGGCTGTCAGACCCTCTTGAACTGGAGTTATAGACAGTTATGAGCTGCCACTGTGGTTGCTAGGAATTAACCTGGGTCCTATGTAAGAGCAACCAGTACTCTTAACTGTGGACCCAACTCTCCAGCCCTGGTTTCATTACTTATAGCTTCCCCTTTTCTATTAAAAATAATTCTTTCATTTTGTAAGGAAATTCTTAGAAACACAATTTAGAAAGGAATGACAAATGAAAGGTATGAAGCAAAAAGTAGGGGTGTATATAATTGATGTTTCTAAGCTGTTTCATAAATAGAATGTACTTTGAGTTTTATTTGCACTTTCAAAGAAAAGAACAGTGTGTGTGCTTTGGTGTGGCACATCTTTAATCCCTGCACACATGTGTAGAGTCTGGTCTGCATAGAGAATTTCAGACTAGCTAGGGCTACATAGAGAAGACCTAGTCTCAAAAATTAAAAGATTTATTTAACACCCCAACTAAGTAAGTATTTTGTAGTTTAATATATAATTTAACTTTTTAAGTTTTATTTTTTCTGTAGAGAAATAAGTTAAGTGGAAGCATAACTGAGGCAAAAATTCTCTGTTATAGTCACGAAGACCTAGTTTGTTTCTTGTCCAGGCTAAAGATCAAGGAGGAGAGACAAATTAAAAATTGGACCTTTACTAAAGAAAATTCGGGAAATAATATGAGCTCAAAGGGTAAAATAATGTATAGTTATGGATCATTGATAGCATTATTGGTTTTGGCATATGTATACTTTTACCATAGATTTTACTGAAGGTGGTCTCCTGTTGAAGGTTATGAAGAGAGTAGACTCTGTTCCCTTTCTATAACAACATAAAAAGCTAAATAACAGCCTTTCCTCCTCAGAAATGATGACCGAGAAATTTTACTGGAATGTCAGAAAAGAATGCCATCCCTGAAAACTTTTACATATTTAGCTGTCAAGCTGAATAAAAATCCAAATCAGGTAATTACTCAGATTTTACATCTTTATTAGATCAAAGATGTTACTGCCTGACTTACTTAGATTTATTAATTTCCTTACTTAGTTTGGTGCTGGGGATTTAACCAGCCACATACTGGGTAAGAACTCTACTACTGATCTATAGTCCCAGCCCAAATTTAATTTTTAACCTATCAAAACTAAGTTATTTATTGACTAACTTGCTTAAAAATATTGCTTCCTGTAGTACTGGTAAGTTTGGTGATAATATAAGAAGTGACAAAAGTGATATGTGTTCTCCCTCCATCTATATATATTATTTTCAAGGAACTAGATAGAAATGTTTCCTTATTAAGATTTAATATTGAGAATTAAAGCAAAATTTGTGTGTGAGAGGGAGAGAGAGAGAGACAGAGAGAGAAGGAAGACTGACTGAATTACTCTGACTGGGAGAATCAAGTAGCCCAGAGCAAGGATGACCTTGAGTTTTAGATCCTCCTTGCCTTCACCTCAAGATTCCCGGGATTACAGGCATGCACCACCATGCTTGTGCTGGGGATTGAACTCCAGTCTTGTACATGCTAGGCAGCATTCTCTGTCAGATGAGATATGTCCCCAGCCCTGAAGATGTTTTATTTTTCTAAACATTATTTTATCTTTATTAGCTAGGATAATTGTACTGTTGGTGTCGGTTTTATCAAAGTATTCATCAAAGCTTTGAATAAATTAATCCATTTGTAATAATTTTTCATTTTTCAGGTTTCAGAGAGGTTCCAGCAGCTGAAGAAGCTCTTTGAGAAGTCAAAATGCAGGTAGTAGTAATTCCACCACAGGAAGCTAATACTGTAAGTGTTAGTCCTGTCCTTGTGCATGTCACAACCTTAGTTGTTGGAGATCTTTATAATGGGTATGGAAAATGATTACATCAACTAATGTCTCCTCACCTGCAGGGCTGTTGTAGTGATCACCAGTGAAGGCCAGATCAGTATGGCTGGCTCTTCAGTTTAGTGGTTGCAGATAAGTCATTTACTGCTGGAATCCATTAATAAGATGTGTTTTAATTCATGAATTATCAGTAGTGCTGGGGTTCCAACTCAATGCCTTGTCCTTACCACTAAGGTATACCCAGGCCCAAAACAGTATCCTATAGATGAAGAATAAGAACCATACCATATAGCAGTGTTTCATAACTACTGAATGTATTATGAAATCTGGTCGTGTGTCTCCCCCTCCCGCCTCCTCTCAAGACAGGGTTTCATTATGTAGGGCCATCTACCCTGGGTCTAGCTGTGCAGACCAACCTGGCCTTGAACACAATGATCGGCTTCCTCTGCCTCTTGGGTTGGGGATTAAAGGTGTGTGCCATCATGCCTGGCTTCACTTTCTTTTTTTTTTTTTTAAATGTATTTGGATATTTTTGCCTGCATGTATGTATGTGTATTATGTGTGTGCCTGGTGCCAGAGGAGGCCAGAAGAGGATGCTAGATCCTCTGGAACTGGAGCTGTGGACTATCATGTGAGTTCTAGCATTCCAATATGCATCTTCTAAGAGAGCTGTCCTGGAGCTATGTAGACCAGGCTGGCCTACATCTCAGCCTTTCTCCTTGACAGGAGAGCTGGGATTAAAGATGTGCACCACCACACCTGACCTAGCAAATAATCTTAACCATGGAGCCATCTCTTCAGCCCTCAAGCCTCACATATTTTTTTTTTTAAATCTGGAAAATGTGTTCTTAAACGTAAGTCTGTTGTTATGTAACTACATGACAAGATTGACTTTAGTAAACTTTTGTACTGTTTGAAGTCATGTTTCCTCAGTTTCTGTAGTTTAAGCCATGTTTTTTGGGGTTGATAAAAGCAATAATATTTAAATTATCAACAAATTTTTTCTACAACACCTTAGCCAATTAAGTATTTTGTGTTTTTAAGATTCACTTTTATCTTTAATTATTTATGTGCTTGTGTGTCTGTGTTTGTACATGAGTGCCAGTGTCCTTGGAAATCAGAAGTGTCATAACCCCCTCGAGTTGAAGTTTTAGGTGGTTGTAAGACACCCAATGTGAGTGCTAAGAAATGAGCTTGAGTCCTCTGCAAGAGCAGTAAATGCTCTTAACTAGTGAGCCATCTCTCTAGTTCCTGTATTTTGGATTTTTATGGAAAGGAAAAAAATTATAGTATTTAATATATCATTGTATTTTTCAGTTTGCTTGTCATCAAAATTAATTGAATGCAAACATCAAATTTTAAAGCTAGACATGGTGGTATATCCCTGTGATTGTAGCACTTGGAAAGCTGAGGCAGGAGGATCAGCTCAACTTTGAGGCCACCCTGCGCTACATAGTAAGTTTAAGGCCAGCTTGGGCTACAGTATAAGACTGTCTCAAAAAACACCTCCAACAAAATTTTGAATTAAGCAAATCATACTGGGTGCTGTTAAGATGGCTCAGTAGGTAAAGGCACTTCCTGCCAAGCCTGTTGACCAGAGTTTGATCCCCATACCCACCTTGGTAGAAGGAGAAAACCAACTCTTACGTGCTGTCCTCTGAGCCTGATATATGTGCTATGGCATACATGCCCCCACCTCCTCCTGCTGCACAAGAAGTAAATGTAAAAATTTAAGAAAGAAGCCATATTTGAATATAGATCATATGCGAAGATCTTAAATATTTTTGAGTTATCAGTCTATTTCCTAGTCCATTTTTTAGTTTGAGACATCAATTTTTAGTCCCTACTATTGTCTGTTCGTCTCATGTACATGTTCTTGGAAAGCAATTGATTTGCTAGTGAGATCTTCAAAAGACACTTAATAGCTTATGAAATTAAATTTCTATGTGTAGTTTAGAAAATGACTTAATAATAATCGACAATTTGGACATCTAACTTATTCTAAAGAATCTTTAAACTCTTAAACAGTAGTATAAGGCATGCAATGGTTAAGAAATTAACCTCAGCTGGGCATGTAACTCACATCTTTAATGACAGCACTGAGGATCTTTTGAGTTCCAGGCAAGCCAAAATTGCACAATGAAATGAGACCCTGTGGTAGAGCATGAGACTTTTAATCTTAGAGTCGTGGGTTTGAGCCTCACATTGGCTGCCAAAATGTAAATGGAGTTATTAATTGGTCTAGTTAATAAAAAGCAGGAGTCAAATATAGAGGGAAATACTGAGAGATCAGAGAATGAACAAGCCATAGCATCTCAGCAGACAAGAGAGCAATTTCCTGTTTGTCTGCTTATATCGTTTCTGCCCAGCTACCTCACTTCCTGTCTGTCTGTACAGACTTCCTGACCTCTATCGTTAGCTAGTGGCAAGGTCCGTGCTGTGACCCTCAGACAGGCTTTATTTGTACAAGCAAGGTATCACCACAGACCCTATCTTTAAAAAAAAAAATTAAAACAAGGACGAAAAGGACCTCATCTGGTACCACATGCCTGCAGTCCCAACACTCATGGAAGTAAGAGACAGTAAAGTTAGGAGTTCAAGGATACATTTAGCTGTATAACAAGTTTGAGGCCAAACTAGATACATGAGACTTATCTCCAAAAAAGTTTTTTTTTTTCTAAAAAAAAAACTGTTTAGGTTAATATTCTTTGAAAATATGACTCATATTCTCTGTGAAGAGAATATAAATTTGTGGAATGATTAACTCCAGGGAACAGACAGGCACATCTAATATTCTAGCACTCAGAAGGCAGAGGCAGTAGGATTGCTACAAGTTTGAGCCCAACGTGGTTTATGTGGTGAGCTCCAGGCCATCATAAGCCAGAACCCTGTCTCAAAAAGGAAAAATAAATTTTAAATTGCTCCCCTGACTAGCATATTAGCACATGTTGTGGATTGTGGGTCATTTCATTTCATTTTTAGCTATCTTTTAGCCCCTAAACTTCAACTCTTAAAGCTTCATTGAATTCTTGGGAGCAAAAATCAGTATAATTAGCAAATTGATTTTTTTTTTTTACACCAACATTAAGGTAGCACTATGAAAATGGGCATATCAGAATACCCTCTCTAATCCCAGGGCATAATCATGCACACCTTAAATTCTTGAAGAGGCAGAGGTAGGTGTCTCTCTGTGAGTTCAAGGCCAGTCTGGTCTACAGAATGAGTTCCAGGACAGCCAGGGCTACACAGAGAAACCCAGTTTTGAAAAAAAAAAAACAAAAAACAAAAACAAAACCAATTATAATGTCAGTATTTTCTTCTATTACAGATGAGTTGCTGGATTTTACGGCGTTTCATTTATTTCTTCTACACAGAAGCTTTGATTCCTCATGTTTTAAATGAGGAAGTAGGTGGAGGTTTTGTTGACTAGATTATCATCTACATTTTTGATGACTAGATGATTATCGTGCTTGGCTTACTCAGATCAACAGTCTGATTCACTTACCTGTTATTGGTCAGAATATTTATTTTTAATCATTAAAAGTTGTTGTCAAAATGAAAGAATAAAAGCAACAGGGATGTAATACTGAAACTTAGTTTTGATATTGGATGAAATAACTTCTTTAGATTTTAAAAATAATTTTGTAGCATTTTAAATGTAATGACTTAACTTAGTTCACCTTTGTATTCATTTTTGTTTTTATAATTGCCTCTCATTTTGCAAAATTGTGAAATAATTTAAATAGTACATTGTGTATATATGTATAATTATTACATTGTAAAATATTGAGTGTATGTGTCTTTGTGTATGTATGCACATAAATGACTTTACTAGCCACGGGATTTTTTTATCTGTGTAAAACATTTTGTATAAACTTTACTTTCTGCAGCATTCATGTATAATAAAAACATGTAAAGTCCTGTTTTATTTTGGTTAGAATGCTTCTCTTATTGTGTTTAGACAATTCCTAAATAGGTAATACTCCAAGGGAAATGGGAACTAGCCGAAGTGTTTTAGGATGAGAGTGTAACTGGCTCATTTAGTATGGGTGGGTTCATTAAGTTCTGTTGCCATTGGCTGTTTTCTCACATCATGTATTGATTTGTGAACCCAGCCTCTCCTGCACATGTCCTCACAAATACAAATCAGTTAACAGAAAAATTGTCAATTTAGAGAAAACTTGATTCATCCTGGATGCCTCCTTCTAGTTTCATGAAAGTGGTGGGTAATGTAATCTAGTTCCTAGACTCCAAAGTGGTGCCTTTCCCATTGATCTTTCTCCTGAAATGTCCAAAAGGGAAGTCCTAACTTAAAAGACTGTTAGGTAGATAAAAAAACTGAAGAATGAACTGTTTTTGTAGTGTGAGAGCTTGGCCCCTTTCTTCTCTGAATAGTCAACATAAACTAGAGGCCTGGCTACAGGTTATCCTCCAATGCTTGTCCTCCCTCACCACCAGCCAGGTAAATGATGACAAAGAGATGTTACTGGTTCAAAGAAAATAAACCAAATGAAGTTAATAAATAGTAAAAGGAGAGACTTTGAGGTAAGTGATAAATAGGATAATGCTACATTTGAAATATTTTAAAAATGGGGGCTGGAGTGATCACAAGCATGTACTTACTTGTCTTAGGGTTATTATTACATTGACCAAACACCATGACCAGAGCAAACTGGGGAGGAAAGGGTTATTTCACTAACTTCCATGGAACAGTCCATCATCAAAAGCAGTTAGGACAGGGACTCAAACTGGAGGCCGGAGCTGTTGTAGAGGCCATGAGTGCTATTTACTGGCTTGCTTCTCATGTCTTCCTCAGTCTGCTTTGTGCTGGGACCACCTTAATAGGTTGGGCTGTCCAATATCAATCACCCACTAAAAAGTGCCCTAGAGTTCTACTGACAGCTGATCTCAATTAAGAGTCCTTGCTTTCAGATACTTTGGCAGGTTTCAAATTGACTTCTCTTAAAGAGGACCCAGTTAGTGGTCCCAGCACTTACACGGTTGCTCGTGAGCTGGGCGGTGGTGCACACTTTTAATCCCAAAACACAGGAGGCAGAGCCAGGCAGATCATGAGTTCACTGCCAGTCTGGCCTACAGAGTTAGTTTCAGGACAACCAAGGCTAGACAAACTGTCTCAGGAAAAACAAAAACAAAGCAAAGCAACATGACTGCTCAAGACTACGTGTAATTTCAGTTCCAGGTGACCCAGGCCTTTTTCTGGCATCTATGGTCTTCTGCGTATATGTGGTACACCTAAACTCAGACAGATCTGTACACATACATTATGAGTGAAGGACCTAGAGTTTGGAAGGCAGAAGCAGGTGGATTTCTAAATTTGAGCCCAATCTGGTGTACATATCAAGTTCCGGGACAGCTAGGGATATATACTGAGATCCTTTCTCAAAAAGAAAAAAAGAATCCATCCTTGTGTGCTGAAGTGAACTTAGAATCTCGGAAAGAACAACAAGTGCTCTTAACCACTGATCCATTTCTCAGACCCCAAAATAAATCTTTAAAAAGTAAAAGAATGAGTATGTTGAAAAACTAGATTGAGGAACTTCCACAAGAAAGCCAAAAGAAAAAGAAAAGCATATTTAACTAACATAGAAGACAGAAGTAGACAGGCTGATAAGTTTAAATAGAAATAAGCTTACATGGTACCAAATGAGAGAATACACCTAGACAGATGCTGAAATTTGTGAATATTAAAGACAGAAAATAACTTAAAAGTTTTCAAAGTACTAGAATAAAATTGTATTTAAGTTCTTCATGTGGGTTTCAGAGATTGAAATTAGGTTGCCAGACTTTGGGAAAAGAACCTTTTACCTGCTGAGCCATCCTGAAGTTTCTCCCTGCCTTAAAAAAGAAAGAAAGAAAAGAAAAAAGACGGACCTGAGAGATGGCTCAGTGGTTGAGAGCACTGCCTGCTCTTCCAAAGGACCTGAATTCAATTCCCAGCAAACACATGGTGGCTCACAACCATGTGTAATGAAATCTGGTGCTCTCCTCTGGCCTGCAGGCATACATGCAGGCAGAACACTGTATACATGATAAATAAATAAATCGTTAAAAATAATAGAGCCAGCCATTAGTGGTCTAAGTCTTCAATCCCAACATTCAGGCAGACAGGCGGATCTCAACAACAGCCTATTCTAGAGAGTAAGTTCAAAGACAGCTAGGGCTATACACACAAACTCTGGAAAACTGTGGCTAGGCAGAGGTGGTGCATACCTTTAATCCCTGTACTTAGGAGGCAGAGGCAGGCAGATCTCTGTGAGTTTGAGTCCAGCCTGGTATACAGAGCAAGTTCTAGGACAACCAGGGCTACACAGAGAAACCCTATTTTGAAAAAAAAAATAACCAGGCAGTGATGGCTCACGCCTTTAGTCCCAGCATTCAGGAGGCAGAGGCAGATGGATCTCTGTGAGTTCGAGACCAGCCTAGTCTTCAAGAGCTAGTTCTAGGACAGCTCCAAAGCCACAGAGAAACCCTGCCTCGATCCCCCACACCTCAGAAAAATAATAAAACACTCGTGTGTGTATGTGTGTGTGTTGTATGCCACGTGTGTATGTGCCAGAGAGGCCAGAAGAGGGCACTGGATTCCCTGAAGATGGAGTTACAGAGGGGTGTAAGGTACCCTATGTTGGTATCGGATTTCTTTACTGTAAATGCCCTCAAGATGATATTTTGTTTGATATCATTTGTTTAGTTTGTTCATGACTTTCATATTTAAAGCCTGTGTACTCTACATTATTTTTTTTTACTGAATCATCATCATAGCGTACAAGTGGAAGTCACAATTCAACTCTGTGGAGTCGGTTCTTCCACTTTCATGTGGGTTCCGTAGATCAAACTCAGGTCATCAAGCTTTTGTAACAAGAGCTTTTAGTCGCTAAGCCATCTCGCTGGTCCCTATTCTCCTTTTTTGTTTGTTTGTTTTGTTTTGTAGCCTTGGCTGTCCTGTAGACCAGGCTGGCCTTGAACTTAAGAGATCCGCCTGCCTCTGCTTCCTGAGTGGTGGGATTAAAGGCGTGTGCCACCACGGTCCGTCTATTTCCAGTGTTTGTAAGAATGCTGCTGGCAGCGGTGGTGCACTCCTTTAATTCAATTATTTATGAAGAGAATGGCGGATCTCTGTGAGTTCGAGGCCAGCCTGAGCTACCGAGCGAGTTTCAGGACACAGAGAAACCCTGTCTCGAAAAACAAGAAACAAACATAAAAGAATGCACCAAGTGCCATTCTCTCACAGCGACAATCTTGGACAGCGAACCTGCTTTTCCTTCATATCTGATCTGTGTTGATGCAGAGTTAAGTCACCGTTCTAGGTCTCACGCCTCTGCAGCTCCTCCCTTGGGAAAAAAATCTGTTTCTGTCTGGGCATGCACTGAAAATACACATCTATTCGTTATCATCCAGACCCCCAAAAGCCATTTCCGCCTTCCTTCCTACATGCCGCGGCGCGGCAGTGACGTATTTCCGCCCAAGTGGGCGTAGCAGCAGGAGCGCCGCCGCAGTGGCTGTCGCTGGTTGTTGACGTTTGTGGAGTCCTTCACCACGTGTGCGTCCGCCAGCCGGCTTTTGGGGGCTCTCCTTGCCTTGGTACGTGCTCTGCGGGGACCCCGCGGTTCTGCGGTCGCTGCCGTAGACCATGGAGCACCTCTCCGTGGAGCTGCTGACCGGTCCGCTGAGAGTAATCGCCAACAAGAACGAGAAGAGCCGCGGTGAGCTGAGCAGTTTCCTGACCAAGCCGGTGAGCATGGGCGAAGGGAGGCGGGCCCGTGTCGCTGAGCTCGGCGTCCCGAGAAAGGGCCTTTGTTTTTCGGGGTCAGCTTCCATTCCCTCGTCCCCTGCCCGGCGCTCAGACTGTAGTGGAGAGCATGCCCTTCCGAAAGGAAGATAGAAGTTGGTTTTTCTGCGAGTCTACGGCTGTGTTCCCCAGGCACGTGTATTACCTAAGCCGCCCCTTAACCTCTCCTACTCCTCGTTTGCCTGCAAGCATGTTTTTCTTTTTTTACTTTGTACCTTCTGTTTGGCACATGGGCAGGCATCCGTAGCTTTTCTTCAGGGCGCAAGTCTCAGTGCAGCACTGAGACAGATAAATCTGCTCTCAGCATCAAGGGAGTTGCATCTACTTCGGAGACCGTTCGCAAGCATACAACCAATTGAAAGGCAAAACAAGACAGCTAGCTTGCTTTGGGAATTGGAATATTTTTTTTATTTATTTAATCCAAATGGGTCTTGGATTTTCAAGAGCCTTACCTCCTTGACTACTGGCCAAATCAGGCATCCTTACTAGACAACTTTTCACTTTGCCTTTTAATTTTCTCTTATGCTTCTCTATTTGCTCTGTCTGTAAGCTTGAGACTAGGAGACAGTGCTTTTGACTTTGTAAAACTCATTCGGTTGCGAATGCATTAGGAACATATACACTCCGTTGTTTAGTAATCAGCAGCAGTATGTGGGATCCAGTGGTTCGAGCCCGCTGGAGTCCAACACCCTTTCACAGGGGTCGTCTAAGGCTGATGGATAACAGATATTTACATTACGATTCATAACAATAGCTAAATTACAGTTATGAAATAGCAATGAAAATAGCTTTATGATTGGGGGTCACCACAACATGAGGAATTGTATTAAAAGGTCACAGCATTAGGCAGGCTGAGAACCACTGGCTTACACTAAAGCACCCAAGTCATTTGGAGCAGAATAGAATTCTCCTGAGAAAATTCTGAAGAGTTTTTTTTTGGGGGGGGGAGGTTCAATATTTTCTACTACCGAATTATACCCTTAGCTAAAAGGCATTTTTTTCTTTTTTTTTTTCTTTTTCTTTTTCTTTTTTTTTTTTTTTTTTTTTTTTTTTTTTTTTTTGAGACAAGGTTTCTCTTATGTAGCTCTGGGTGTCCTGGAACTCAATGTGTAAACCTTGAGTTCACAGAGATCCACTGAGTGCTGGGATTCCAGACATGCACTACCAGCTTGGTTCAAAGGCATTTTTTGATTATGAATGTGAAAAGCCAGACTTAGTGGCATATGTCTCCTGGATTTCTGGCCAGTGGCTTCCTTAGCAAAAGTACTGCAGGTGGACTCAGCATGAGTAGGCAGTCTAGAGAAAAAAATCGGGTTTTGGTGGGGTAAGTAAAAGAAGGAGCAACTTGGTTTAGATGAGCTGAGCTTGTGAAAGGCTGTAGGATTATGTAGATTCTTACCACCTAAGGGTGTTCATGTTTATGTTTTGGGAGTAGGGTTGAGAATGGTTTTGTGAAAGGTTTTAGGGAAGCTAACACATAAATGTAAGAACCACTCAAGGCGAAGTTTGAAAGTGATGTAGTAATACTACAGAACTTAAGGCGTTTGGGATAAAATTGTTTCTCTCTTCTCCCTTACTTTCTTTTTGAATTCTAGCCAGTCTCAGGAATCTTTCAGATTTGTTCCTTTCTGTTTAGAATATTGAGAGTCAGTTACATTTACATTTCAGTTCTTGTTGTTTTAAATTTGAGGTTGGATCTCCCTGTGTGTTTGGTAGCCTCAGTGCTGAGAGGATAGGTATGTACTACCATTTTATATGTATCCTAGGTTGGAAACAAAAACACTTCATTGGAGATTAACAAAGGTGTGAAAATACTGTTTCACAATGAAATTTGAGAGTTGAAGAACAAACTTTTTAGTATTGTTTTCTTTTTTAAAGTCCCTCTTAACTGGTGATTGTATCCTAATTCCAAGAACTAGGTGCCTACTGGTAGTGGGTAGGTGGGGGTCCTCCTGGGGATTGGATAAAGGACCTCATACTGTACCACTGAGTTTACCTCCCATCCTCATTCTTTGTATACGCTAGTACCTGTTTTGTGTTTTTTGAGACAGCCTAGTATTTGCTATATAGACTTACCTAGTCTGGAACTCATAGATCCAACTGCCTTTGCCTACTTAGTCCTGGAATTAAAGGTATATGCCATCCTGCCTGACCTTGGTATTACTTCCCCCCCATCCCCAGACAGGGTTACTCTGTAGCTTTGGAGCCCATTCTGGAACTTGCTTTATAGGCCATACTGGCCTTGAACTCACTGCCCCAGCCTCCCGAGTGCTGGGATTAAAGGTATGAGCCAACACTGCCCAGCTGGCAATTGCACTTTTTAACTGCAGAAATGTCCCTATAAGCACGTGTTCTGGAAATGGAGTTACAGATGGTTGAAAGCTGCCATGTGGGTGCTAGTAATGGAATCTGGGTCCTCTGCAAGAGCAAGTGCTCTTAACTGCTGAGCTAGCTCTCTAGCCCTCCATTTTCTTCTATTTAATTACATTTGTGCTCCTCTGCAAATTACTTAATTCAGTCTCTGTTTCTTGATTAAATATATATGGTGGCTTTAAAATAGTTGTGGATAGTAATTATAAAGCAGGAACTCTGGGCTGGTGATGTAGGTGATTCAGTGAGTGAGTTCCTGCCTAGTATGTATTAGGGTTGATCCCCAGTACTGCCATAGCAAAACAACACGACTTTCCCCAGTATCAGTAGCACCCTAGGCCTATGCTCCGTGATGGTAATTTTCTGAACTTCTGCTACCTTCATCAACCTTAGCTTTTATTTATTTTTGGAGACTGGATCTCAACTTTGTATCCTAGACTGTCCTTAAACTTTTTTTTTCTTCAGTTTCTAATCTGTAAAATGGGGCCGATAGTCTCTAGTTCATGGGCTGCTGCGAGGGAAAAATGATGCTTGGAGGATTATAAATGCCATGGATAGTTTGCTATGGTAACTGCTATACACAAGGCTGCTCTGATGAGTAGAAATACGGGTGAGGAATTTACCAAAAGTGCCTGGCATTGAGTGCTCAACAAACAACTGTAGTAATTATTATTTTAATATTTTATGTGTGGTTGGGCTCTAACCCAGGGCTTCAATAGCCATTGGACTACACCAGCCCTAATGTATTACTATCCTTATTTGCAATAATAGTAGTATTTAGACATCTTATTGTATTTTTTAGACTAGGCAAACACCACCCCCACCCCACCTCACCCCCGTCCTCAGACCTGTAGCTACAAACTTGTTCCATCAAATTTGATTCTATATTTTGCTTGTTATTGTTTGGTCATTTAATTGCTTTTGATGTCGAAGTAGAATCCAGAGCATTGCACAGTTTGCTGTATGATCACAGTTTGACAGTTCCAGTCTCTTGCTGCTGTCATTGTATCTTCCCTTCTTGCATTTATCTTAGAATGCTTGTCTTTTCTCTCTCTTGCTGTGGTTAGTGTGGTAAAAGCTAAAACTTGGAGTTTATAGAAGAGAAGAGAAATTCATGCAGAGATACACAGACTCTGGCTTCTTTTAATGTGGAAAAGAGAACAAAACAACTTTATTTTACAGTTTGGTGTATATGGAACAGAGCAGGTTGCTGGGAGGAGCATCAGGTCTTATCTAGAGCTTAAGAGGTCACAAGGGCTCATAGCTACCTTATGTGAACATCCTTCCCCAAAAGGCACATCTGAAGGTGGTTTTCCTTCTGGCTGTCAGGTTGCCCTGCTTGTGAGCATTTGGACATGTGAATGCCAAGGAAGAAATAACTGGCTGCCCTTGAAAGCTTCTGAATAGTCTCACTCTTTCAGTTGACTTCTGTATGTTCTGGAAGACTGTTTTTTTGCAGTTTTTTTCATTAGGAACTCTAGAAAGAGTTGTTTCCTTTTGTTCATTTTTTTCAGTAGACTGGGGGGGGGGTGGGACCAGGTCATCAAAAACTGAAACAAAGACTTATTAATTATGAAAGCTCAGCCTATAGCTTAGCCTGTACGTTAGCTCTTATAACATAATTAAGCCATTAATATTAATCTGTGTTTTGCCTCGTTGCTTTTTCCCCTTTCATCCATCTTGCACCTCCTGTTTCCTCTCCATCCTCTGGTATTAGGATAATGGTCAAATCCTGGCTACAATTGTTTGTGAGGCTGGACCATCTCAGCCAGCAGCCTTGAAGCTGTTCTGGAGGCAAAACTCTGGGGAAACTGCAACAGAGGTACTCGTGAGAGGCTGGATCATCTGGGCCACTTGGTTTTTTGTTTTGTTTTGTTTTTGGTGTCTGATTCCCTTGCTGTGAAAACATAAACTTTCAAAGGTAAAATATGTATCTACATTAACATAAGGATGGACTGTGCACTATACACAAAGCAGCTAAAGATGATTTTTTTGTTTTATGTTTGAGCAAGTAAAATACATGTTGCCTGTCTTGTAGTTTTTCTAAGTTTATTTTTTCTATGCCTGTAGCCAGGATTTTTAGGGGGTCTCCCCTGATCAAACCTGATCTCTGTCAACCTTGAATGAATCCACAACCTTTCATTTTCTGTAGAAACAAAAGCATAACCTCTTCCCTAAAGCAATATATTTTCCGACTTCCATTTTAAAGTTAAGGCATTCCTAAAGTATCTAGGCTGGTTTAATTCAGCAGTCACTTGTACAATCCCATGATTCTCTGCAGTTGTCGTATACTCATCAGCAATTAAAAAATTCAAAGCCAGCAAGACACCATACAGGATCCAGATTTTTTGAATTTATATGACTTATGCTTTTTATTTTATTCTCTTTAAAGGCTTTATTTATAAACTTTTTTTCTGTGACTATACCCATTTTCTTTCTTTTTTAAGCCTATACACATTTTAAAACACACTATAACCTGTTTAGAGGGTTTTTTTTTTCCTCCCCCCCAATCTGAATGTCTTTACTGAGCACCTGAAACATTCTCTGATAGTGTGAGACAAATCTTAGACTGCTGTGTCAACTGCCCAGGCTCAGCTTAGAACATGGTGCTGGTGGCTGCTCCTCTTTATAGCAAGCGCCAGCCCGCCTGAGAAACTATAGGACTAGAAAGCCACAACTGGCTCCTTATTTAGACCTTTTCTTGGATTTCTTAAGCCCTGTGTTTGGATATTCGAGCCCCCATGTTGAATGCCATATGTAAACGTATTATTTTTTGGGAGGGTGGGGCTGCCAGCTCACACACAAAAAAATGACACGGAGACTTATTATTAATTGTGAAAGCTCAGCTTAGAGCTTAGGCTTATCCCACTAGCTCTTATCACTTAAATTAACTCACTTATATTAGTCTATGTTTTGCCTCATTGCTTTTTACATCTCTTCCATCTTGTACCTCCTGTTTCCTCTTGTTCTCTGGCATCTCATGTACCTAGATTAATCACTTCTTTTCTCTTTGCCCAGAAGTCCCATCTAACCTTATCTAACCTTAATAAAGAGCTACTGGCTCTTTATTAAATCAATCGGAAGGCACTTGGTAAAGACACATCTTCACAGTGTACAAAAACATTATTCCAGAACAGTAGTAGCTCTGATGTTCTGTACCATATCTGGCATGAGGCATATGATAACCACAGAGTGAGCAGATTAATCTATTTATAAATTGTGATATTCAAACAGTTTCTTTGTAGAACACAGTTTGAAAAACACTCAGTGCTTCAAGCATAGGATTATACTTTAAGGCTGTTCTAATTCAGCTTCATTGTAATAATAACAGTTTCCTAGTGTACATGTGGAAAGAGAAGTAATTGTTTCTTTTTTTCCTTTTTCTTTTTCTTTCTTTTTTTGAGGTAAAGTAGCCCTGGCCTGGAACCAACTATGGAGACCAGGCTGGCCTTGAACTCACAGAGATCTGCCTGCCTCTGCCTCTCAAGTGCCTCTTGAACACTTCAGCATGCTTAGCTTTTTTTTTTTTTCCTTAATACTTGGGGTTTGTTAGGATTTCTTTTGCTCAAAATATATATTTGAAATTACAAGTAACTAAGTTGGGATAAAAATCAAACACAAAACTTTCACATTTAGCTCATCTTTGAGAAGAAGTGAATTCAAACTATACATTTCATTTTTCAGCTCAATAAATAAGCAAACCCACAAATATGAAAAATGTTTCTCTATTTTCCTGGACTGCTGACTAATTGTGCTAGTTGATGAAAAAAAAAAAAAGATGAAATAAAACAACGACATGACTACTCTAAAGTCTGAAGAGGATTTTTTTTTTTTCCAGGCAGACACCGCTCCCAGGCATCCCTCAAAGTAGATGGGTTGTCTTAGGGGGCAACCTTTACCCACTCAAAAATTCCATCTCACATTAGCAGTAAGGACTTGGGCATCACCTCGAGTCGTTGTTTTCCTTAATCATAAGTGTAAAGCATTGGAGAGGATTTTTATTGTAGATACATGTGAGAAAGCAGGCAGAGGGAAGAGTCCAGGCTGAGCATAGCTGGCAAACTAATCTGGACCTCTAGGGGAGGGAGAAGAAGAGATGTTGCCCAGGTTAGGTGGCCAGGAGACTAGCGTAGCCAAAATGGCTGAGTTTATGAAGGGATCAGGCTGGGAAGAGAAGCTCAGCTTGAAGGAGTGAAGTTTAGGGTAGGGGGCAGGATGAGAAGTGCTGGTACTGAGTGAGACTCATTGTAGCAAAGGAACTGAATTGGTTGCTAGGTTTTGCTTTTTTTTCTTGGTTTTTCAAGACAGGGTTTCTCTGTGTGGATGGACCTGGCTATCCTGGAACTCACTTTGTAGACGGGGATACCCTTGAACTCAAGAGATTTACCTGCCTTGCCTCTAGTGCTGGGAATACAGTGTGCTACCATGTTCAACTGGTTACTAAGTTTTGATAAGAGATTATCTGAACCACCTTAAAAATGTCTTCTATTTCATTATTTAATCTTACGTTTAATGTGTGTGGGCAGTTTGTAGGATGTTCTTTCCTTTCTCTGTGTGGGTTCTGTGTTGTTGGTATTTTCTTTTATTTTTTGACTCTTTGGGGGGCCGCCACCTAGCACCCAAATAAATCACACATGAGGTCTTAATCTTTCTTATGAATGCCCATTTTTAGCTTGGCTTGTTTCTTTACAGCTTTCTTAAATTATCCCATCTACCTTTTGCCTCTGGGCTTTTGTCTTTCTCTATTTCTGTATACCTTTCTTTACTTCTTTCTTTATGGCTTGCTTTGTTGCTGGAAGGCTGGCCCTTGATGTCCCCCTCTCATTGTTCTATCTAGCTCTTTCACAGATTTCTATTTATTCTCTTTGCCTGCCAGCCCCAGCTATCCTTTGTCCTGCCTCGCTGTTGGCCATTCAGCTCTTTATTAGACCATAAGGTGTTTCAGACAGCTTCACAGAGTTAAATGTAGCATAAACAAAAGTAAAATATCTTTAAATTGTTAAACAAATGTTCCAGAGCACAAACAAAAGTAACACACCTTAAAAAAGTTTTCCACAGTAGTTCTGGAGATTGAACTAGTTGGCTACCTTGGTGGCAGTCACCTTTACCTGCTGAGCCATCACATTGGCTCAGCATTTGGTAGTTTAATAGGTGTCTCAAGCTTCCCTCAGACTAGTATGTCTCTTAATAACCTAAATAAAGCCCACTTAAGCTTTGTGAAAGAAAAGTGAGAAATTAGGAAGAGGTTGCCTCGAGGCTGTCCTAGTACTCTCACTTTACAAAGAGACAGAATTTCCCAAGAATGCCGTTTCCTAGGTGGTAGACCGGTTTGGAGGTAAAAGCTTGAACATTCAGAGCTTCATTGTTGTTCCAGCAGCCAGCAAACAAGATGGCAGGTGTACAAGCTTGCAATCTGGGGCACAAAAAGAGAAAGTTCATGGTATAATTGTCCTGTGTAACTGCTACTTCTACATGCTTGCACTTACTCTAGCTGCCCCCTCATTTCAGTTTTTGCATTTGCACATTTATAGGTTTTAATAAAAAAAATTTTATTTTAGAAATATACTTATTGATTAAATGTTGTGTAGCCAAGAATGATCTCTTAAACTTTTGGTCTTCTGACTTGCCTCCTGAATGCTGGGCTTACAGACATGAACCATCTTCCCCTACTTAATATGAATGTTAGATAAGTACTCTATCAACCAAGCTAGTACCCATCCCTAAACTTTGTTGTTTTGAGATTTAGTATGTTGTCCATTCTGGCCTAGAGCTTCTAGGCTCAATCCATCTTCCGGGAGCAGTAGTTTCTATAAGCATGAGCTTCCATTTCCTTCTAGTTTCCCTACCCTATCTCACCCTCCACCCCCCACACTTTACCATGTAGCCCAGGCAGGCTTGAACCTGCAGTCTTCATGCCTCAGCTCCCTAACTGTTGGGGATTATGCTTGCCTTCATTACTTAAAATCTCATTAAGTAGTTTTATTCATGGTAGGGAATTGAGACGTAGAACTGAAAAACCCCCGAAGAGGTACTTTCGTAGAAGGAGACCCGCACCCAGGAATCAGCGAAACCACGAACTTTGGATGCAAAAAGCAAGAGGCTTTATTGGTGGCGCGCGTACCCGGGGGCTTAGCTTCTGTTAGGCCAAGCCCCGAGCCCCGGAAGGGGGGTCCTTTTATAGGGGAAAAAGGCACAGTACAGAAGCGAAAAGCATCAAATCAGCATTTTCTCAAGGTCTAGTAGTCAGGTGAAACGGCCTTTATCTTCTGCCGCGTCCAGATGGCTGACCTTGGGACGGAGCGATCCGGCGGGGGCCGGCCTTGCGCAGCGGCGGGGAAGTGGGAGCCGGCAGCTGTGGGGATCAAGGGTCGGGGAGTGCAGGGGAGGATGTATTCGCCACTCGCCCCGCCAGCTGCCGACCAGAGGAGGAGGCAAACTTAAAAGAAAAAGCTAAGGGCCGGGGGGGGGGGGGGGGGGGGGGGGGGTCTTTCAGGACAACATTGGTTTAATGGTTAAATGTGTCTACCAAAGCTGGGAGTGGCTCTGTAATTAGAGAGCTTTGATTCACAGCACTGCAAAACAATGACTGTATCTACCAAAAATAATAGGAAATTCCTGGTCTCTAGTATTTTTCAGTGTGATGTCATTTGGAAGTGGAGCCTTGCTGCCGTAGTAAAATTATCCTAGTTTCTTTTCTGTTGCTGTGATAAAGAACTTATTCTGGTTCACAACTGTAAGGTACAGTGCATTGTGAGTGTTAACTCAAGGCAGCAGGAGCATGAAGCTGCTGGTCAATGTCCACAGTTGGGGTTCCAGAGGATAAATGCTCTCCATTGACACAGTCTGCATCTGCCCAAGGAGTCATCCTACCCCACTTCAGTGACTCTTCCCATATCAGTTAATATAACTGAGATAATCCCTCCTGAGACTGATAGGCTAGCCTTGGAGAGAATCCCTCACAGATGTATCCAAAGGATGGTTTTAGGTGTTCTTAGGTGAGTCTGGATGTGGTCAGTTTGACCGTACCAGCCATCTAACCATGCATCACAAAAATAAAAATGAGATCAAAGAACAGAGACCTTGGTGATTCTGACAGAGGCCGAGATTGCAGTGATGTAGCTGGGGAAACCCACAGAAACAGCTGACCTGAGCAAGTGGAGCTCACAGACATCAGAGAACCAACATAGGACTGAACCAAGTCTCTTGAGCATGGTTGTCAGTTAGGAGGCCTGGGCAGCCTCTGACAGTGGAACCATTATTTATCCCTAATGTACAAATGGACTTTCGGAGCCCCTTCGAGGGATACTCTCTCAGCCTAGATACAAGGGCGAGGGTCTAGGCCCTGTCCCAAATGATGTGACAGACTTTGATGATCCTCCATGGGATGGCTCACCCTCCCTGGGGAGTGGATTCGGGGTGGCATGGGGGGGGATGGGAGGGAGAAGGAACTGGGATTGATAGGTAAAATAAAAATAAATTAAATAAAAATATTTAATAAAAAATCAGTAAGGTTATTCCAAACATGGTATGAAATGGAGCTTAGAACCACACATCATGGCAGCAGAAGCTGGTTACAGTACACACCTACAATTAACATTATTTGGTGGTTCTGGGCTGGATGGGGTGGTGGAGAATTTAGAATTGCTGTTGAGCTTATGGTCAGCATAGGATACATAGAAAGACTCTATGTCAAACCAGACAAAACCTAAACAAAAATTGCTGAAATGGATCCCTCTTTTGAGACAGGTTCTCAATTGTTTAGGCTGTTCTGGCCTCAAACTGTAATACCCCTCTTTAAAGTGGTCTCTTAGGAAAACTTGCTTATAGGGACATTTCTGAAGTTAAAAAGTGTAGTAACCCGTCAGTGTTATGGGCAAATATGTTAAATATCTTTCCTTTGGAGTGGTAATTCTGGAAACTTTGTTATGTTCCCTGTCTTATTTTAAGTTTCTATTGCTGTGATAAAACACCATGACCAAAAGCAGCTTGGAGAGAATGAAGACAGAACTTTGGATCAGAGGAAGGATTTATATCCTCTTTGAAAATTTAAATCTGATGTTAAACATTGCTGAACAGTAAATTCTGGTAACTGGTCTGCATACAAGCAGTGTTAGGACTCCACTCCTTAACACTTCTCAATTTTCTTTTTTATGCTTATGGACATTCTGAGACCACACAGTAGAATTTTGTAGTTTACTTCCTCAAGCATCTCAAAGTATGGTTGTTCATACTGATTTTGTTTTGCCAATTTTAGGTTGGGTTTATTTTCAGCTAAGCTTAGGCTTTACACTTATGGAATATTTGTTTACACTGTAAATATGTGTCTCTGCCTAAGGTGCCTTCTGATTGATTTAATAAAGAGCTGAATGGCCAGTAGCTAGGCAAGAGGGATTAGGCAGGACTTCTGGAGAGAGGATTCTGGGAAGAAGAGAGGCAGGGAATCACCAGTGAGAGGAGACCAAATAGGACATACAGAATGGAGGAGAGTAAAAAAGCCACATGGCAAAACGTAGGTTAACAGAAGCAAGTTAATTTAAGTTATAGGATATACTTGGGGATAAACCTGTGCTAAAGGCCAAGTTTTCATAATTAATAACAAGTTTCCATGTTGTTATTTGGGGCTGGTGATCCAAAGATTGTGTGACAAGAAAGCTTGGCAAGACCTTACTTTCGTATGTATGTCCTTTCTTACAGGTATTCTCCATCTCATGCCTGGAAGTACTCATAGAATTATGTTTTCATTTCTGAAGAGCAAAGGAGACAGGACACTGCGGTTTTGCATTGCCTGTACAGTGTTGAGACCCTGTAACATTTACCTTTGAGTAAAGTTGCATATTGTTTAAAATGAAATCCCAAGTATTGGTTTTCTTGACTATAACCTCAGTGAACTAGAATTCTCAGGAACAAACTCTAATCTTTTATTGTTACAAAACCATACTTTGTTCTACTATGAACTCACTTTAGAAATTTAGTATTAGTGTTTTGAATTCTAAGCTAGATCTCTGATCTTCCAGTACTAAAGAATATTGTTCCCGGGCATTGGTGGCGCACGCCTTTAATCCCAGCACTCAGGAGGCAGAGGTAGGTGGGTCTCTGTGAGTTCGAGGCCAGCCTGGTCTCCAGAATGAGTGCTAGCCACACAGAGAAACCCTGTCTCGAAAAACCAAAAAAAAAAAAGAATATTGTTTATGTAGACATTTGTATTGCTTCTCCCTCAGGTGTGGACACCTCAAGATCGCCAGTGTATCCTGAATTCCTTGGCACAGTTGCTCCTGGATAAGGATTATACCCTTTTGCTTGGTCGCCAATTGCGCCCTATCCTTTTGGATTTGCTGGAAAGAAATGCTGAGGCCATTAAGACTGGAGGCCAAGTCAACCATGATTTGCACGAACGTCTCAGTGTGTCAATGAGCAAACTCATTGGTAACCACCCTGATGTTCTTCCGTGAGTAGTGGTTTGATTTACATTTTTCTGTGAGCTGATAGCCTCTTCTCTCAAGTCTGCTGGGGTGGCTCTTGCTGTAACCAAAGCATTTGGGAGGTTGAGGGAAGAGGCTTTCAAGTTTGGGGCCAGCTTCCTATATGTATCAATACCCCTGTGATTTTATTATTATTATTGTTTATACTCAATTTTTTTATTCTGTGGAGGGTGGCACAGGTCAGAGGACAGGTTAGGGTCAGTCCTCTTCTACCATGTGTTTCCTGGGAGGTGAATTCATGTGTTCAGGCTTGGTGACAAGTACTTAACCCTGAGCCATCTCCTCACCAACTTTTACTTGAGTATCCCACAATCTGGCCTCACTCAATCATCTCTCTCTGAGATGTTGTCATCTCTCTCTGAGAGAGTGCTGAGAGTACAGGTGTGCGCCAGTACTCCTGGCTTAGCTGTCACTCCAGGTGTGCGAAAACACCCATGATGTCCCCAGTCATCTCAGAATTTGGCAGGATGTTCTTTCTGGAACCAATGAAAGGAGAATTAGCTTCAGGGGGGCTGGAGGAATAATTCAGAGTTGAAGAGTTCTTGCTGTTCTTTTAGAGGACTAGAGTTTGGTTTCCAGCACCAACATCAGTTATTCACACTCCAGGGGATTTAACACACTGTCTGATCTCTGAGGGTACCCAAATTCACATGCATATAGACACACAAACATAAATAAATAATAAAATTGTAGTTGGATTTTCTTTTATTCTAGCCCCACATTGGAATGCCAAAATGTTGTTGGTTGTTTTACTCTTTTGGGGGGCCTACCATCAAGCTCCCAAATAAATCACAGAGGCTTATTGTTTCTCATAAAAGCTCGTTCTTAGCTTGGCTTGTTTATAGCCAGATTTTCTTAAAATAGCTTGTCTACCTTTTGTCTCTGAGCTTTTTCCTTTTCTTATTTCTGTATATCTTACTTTCACTCTTACTCTGTGGCTGACTGGGTGGTTCTGTCTTGCTCCTTCCTTCTGTCCTCCCAGATTTTTCCTCCTATTTATTCTTTTTGCCTGCCAGCCCCGCCTATCCTTTCTCCTGCATTGTTATTGGCTGTTCAGCTCTTTATCAGACCATCAGGTGTTTTAGACAGTCGAAGAATCACAGCTTCACAGAGTTACACAAATGCAACAAAAAGGAATGCAACACATCTTTGCATCATTAAACAAATGTTCCACAGCATAAACAAATGTAACACACCTTAAAATATTTCACAACATAACATCTTATAGGGGAACAGCAGCTTCAGACAAGTGTCCCTTAATTTGACACTATCTTGTAAGGCCTGTCATTGAATCCCTGGTTCCATTCCCCACTACCCAAAAATAATCTATCAGATAAGCAGCTATGTTAGAACTGGGTTCTAATGTTTATTGGTTACACTTATAGTAGTCTTGTGTGGATTTTTAAGTTCAGAAGACTAAGTAAGGGCTTTCATTCTAAGCAGTGTGTTGTTCCATATGGTTTTCATTTGGTCTTCAATAAGAAAAAATGAAGGACTAAACAGAGGTGGTGTGGTGTATGGCTTTAATCCGAGCACTCAGGGAGTGCTATTATTGAAGACTGAAGGTGTGTGCCACCTAACTCCCCTGAGATTACACCCCCACACACACACCACACACTTCTCTGTTTAATGTCTTTTTGTTTTGTAACCCTTTGAGTTCAGTTTGTGTAGCCTGTTGGAAGGCTGACTGACTTTTGGCTTGGTGCTGCACACAGTTGAGTTGACTGAAGTAACCTTGACAGCATGTCACAGCACCCTTCTCCATCTTCTGCTCCAAAGAAAAGGTCCGTGTCCCCCCTCCCCAAGGGGTTTTCTCTGTGTGACAGCCATGGCTGTCTTAGAACTCACCCTGTAAACCAGGCTGGCCTCAAGCTCAGAGATCTATCTGCTTGCCCCTGCCTCTCAAGTGCTAGGATTGAAGGTGTGCACCACCACTGTCCAGCAAAAGAAGTTTCTTAGACATGATTATCTGACATGTGAAAACTGCTGTGGGCTCTCACTTGGATTATGCTTATTGCATTTATTTCAGTTATAGATAGATATAGTTCAGCAATTTCCATACCAGGCCAGCATTAGAGAGCACACAGCACCCCAAATCTTTCAAGATTTAAGAATGGGCAAAAAAGATGTAACAGTAGTAGGAACTTGGGGTTCATTCTGTGGGAGTAGAGGATGGGAGGAATAGCTTGGGTCCCCGTTGCCAAAGCAGAAGTGTCTCAAAACTAAGATTTCTGTAAATTGCAGTGTTGCTTCAGGCAAGAATAGAAAATGAGTCCCCACCCCTGTATGCCCCATCCCCACCACTCAAACTATAAATTAACTCATTTGATCTTACCAATCCCTGTCTCGTGTTTTTGGCGTGCAACGAACCTCAGGTAACATTTTCTCACATGTATTTATCTTGTTTACATTTTGGAAATTGTACAATTTAAAAATTAATGCATCATACACAGTTAAGAGCAATTCATTGACTCTCTCTGTATATTCATGTTATGTACAACTATCAACCCAGTCATGTTTAGAACATTTATGTATTTTTTTTTCCCTTGTTTTTTGTTGCTGGGGATTTAACTTCAAACCCTGTGAATGCTAGTTACCCGTCCTACCATGCAGCTCCATCTCATTTATTAAATAAAACTCTTAATGTCATTAAGAACCTATTAATTAATAATGCAATTGTTATTTATATTTTTAAGTTTTTGTGTGCCTCTGCCCATGTGTGCCCATGTCTGTACCAGTTTTTCTCATGGACTTTCATATTTTTGATAGAAGAATGTATTTGCAGGAACCACTTCAGCAGAGTGGAGCCCCAGCATGTTTCCTATAGCCTCTCAGCAAGGAGATTACTTGGTCCTGCCCACCTCATTACCTTATTTCCTGTCAGAAGACTTCTTGTTCTTCACCTGTCCCATACTGTTTCTGTTGGTGATGTGTTTTTGAACTTGGTGTTTTATCTGCAGTTAATGGTTATTATTATTTGTATGTGTTCTCATAAAGATCTCTGTATGCCTTTTTTCATCGTTTGGTTTTTCAAGACAGGATTTCTTTGTATAACAGTCGTGGCTGTCCTGGAACTCACTCTGTAGACCAGGCTGACCTCGTAGAGACCCACCTGCATCTGCCTCCCTAGTGCTGAGATTAAAGGCATGCGACACCACTGCCCAGCTTTTTGTCTGTATGCTTTAAGATGTATCCGAAGTAGTTGGTTTTGCCTCCCCCAGATTCAGTTGAACATTTCTGTTTTGTTCCTCTTCTGTAAGTGGCTCTCTCTTACTCAGCGGCATGTCAAGAGTTACAGCATGGATATTCCTATTTCTAGATAGTAGCATAGTAGTGAAAATTCAATAGTATGATCAGTAATTACCACTCAGGATGTGTTCTACATTTGTGGGTAAATCCTTTGGTGAGTGCAGCTTCTGAACTGATGTTTCATGCCAGTGTCATTTCCCGAACCTGAAGTGGTTTCACTCTCGAGGACCTTATGGCTTCAGCATTATTCTCCCCCATTTTGAGGTACCAGGAGTTTTGTTAAGTTCTGTAGTTCTGACCATCAGTATAGAAGGGCTCTTGGCTGCTTCTCTAGGGAATGAAGATACACATTTCACCAGTCCTGTCCCTGAGGACAGATGGCTGCTTGTACCAATGAGTGACTATGCCTCCTGTCTTCCCTCCTGAAGGTTTGCCCTGCGCTATTTCAAGGACACCTACCCAGTGTTTCAGAGGCTCTTCCTTGAGAGTTCTGATGCTAACCCTGTACGCTATGGACGCAGGCGGATGAAACTCCGGGACCTAATGGAAGCTGCCCACACATTTCTTCGGCAGAGGCAGCCTGTTTTCCGGGAGCTCTGGGACTGGAGCGTATGTGTCCCTCTCCTCAGGAGCCATGATGCTTTGGTGCGCTGGTATGTGGCTTAGCCTGTGCTTCTGACTTGGGTGGTGGTGGGGCTGGACAAAGAAAAACCCTTTAGATGTGGTTTTCTTAAATTATTTATTTTATGTGTATGGGTGTTGTGTATATGTTTGTTGGATCCCCAGGAATTGCAGTCATGGATGGTTGGAAATTGCACTCCAGAGCTCTGGTGGAGCAGTCAGTAATCTTAACTGCTGATCTATTTCTCCAGCCCTTCATCATTTTGTTATTGTGAATTTTTAGTTCTTACACCTTTTCCTTGATCATTCAGGGTTGCTTCAGAAAAAGATGATATACATGGAATTTCATTCTTTTTCCTGTTCTACCAAATGAACTCATCATGTTTACTTTGTGTTTTTACTCTTACGTAGTAGTAAAGATTTCATTTTCTAGTGCTTAGCGGACAAGTAATTTTATTAATCAACTGTAGGTCTGCAAATTGATCTGTTTCTTTTTTCCTCAGGCATACAGCTAACTGTCTTGCTCTGGTGACCTGCATGAATGAAGAACACAAGTTAGCTTTCATCAAGAAGATTTTCAGTAGTGATGAATTGGTGCATTTCAGATTGAGGTGAGCAGGGGCCTTCCTGGAAGTCTTCTGTGTCTTTTCTGTGTGTACTTCACGGAACTCTTTTTTTTTCTCTTAGGTTATTAGAAGAGGCCCAGCTGCAGGACTTGGAGAAGGCCTTGGTTTTGGCTAACCCCAAAGCTTCCCTTTGGCATAAGGGAAAGGAGCTGCAGTACATTCAGGGACACCTTGTTTCGGCTGACCTCTCTTCCAGTGTGACAGCTGTCTGTGGTGTGGTGCTGCCCAAACAACCATCTGGTCCTGGAGAGCAGGTATTATAGCCTGCCTCAGTAGGAGCTTTGCTCTTCCAAACTGTGAATATGCAGATTACTTGGTCAGGGCCCATGAATCATGTGTGATACACACTGAACTGCTAAAGTGCTGTTCCATTTTAGAAGTGTTTATGGAGACACAAAGATCAAATACATTCACATTGAGTTTCTTCCTCGTTATTCCCTTCATCTCTTTTAAACCTGAAATCAGAAATATAATGCCACCTGTGTTATTCCTTGAACTTTAGCAGAATTCGAAGCTGGGCACGGTTACACAAGCCTTAGGGCCCAGCCATTCAGTAGGCTGAGGCAGGAGGACCTCTTGAGGCCAGTTTAATACATACAGCAAGGCTCTGTTTCAAAAATAGAAAAGAACAAAGCAATAAACCAAGGCTGATGCTGAAACATCAGCCTAGGGACAGGATATAGCTTAGTGGAAAAACACTTGATTGGTTAGGCCAGGATCATTAGACAAAGCAAGAGACTGCAGTTCTTACTGTACCTGAACACCACATGAGCGCAGAAGCCTTGGAAGTCAGAGTTTGTGTTGGATACCCTGGAATTGTACTTAAGCCTTGACAATGTTATTCTTATAGAATGTTGAAAGAGTAATAAAACAGAAGCTACCGTTGATTGATGAGACTCTTAAGTTTATTTAGAAATTATCCTTGGGATAGAGCACCCCAATGTTAAAAGCAATTACTGGGCAAAGTGTGGAAGTTCAGGTCTTTAGTTCTAGCACTCCAGAAGTAGAGGCAGCCTTTGAATTTGAGGTCAGCCAGGGCTACACAGTGAGACCTTATCTCATGTGACTCCAGTCCCAGAGGATCTGATACCCTCTTTTGGACTCCATAGGCAGCAAGTATACATGTGATACATAGACATACATGCCAAATGCCCATACACATAGAATAAAATGATTTTAAAATTTGAAAAATAAAGAAGGTACCTCGAACCTTTGCTCTACACAAAAATAATTTTTAACGTATGAAGAAATTATCCTGAATTTGATTTAAACACTTGATAGCATTGCTGCAGAAATTAACTTGTGTTATTTGGGGGAAGGTCTCTTTCTTACTGTTTTTCACTTTTCTCCTTAGGCGAGTGACAGGAGTTTTTCACGAGACCAAGAGCTGGCTCTTAAATCCTTCGTGTTGGTTGAGTCTGTGTGTAAAAGTCTTCAGACCCTTGCTGTTGCAGTGGCTTCTCAGAATGCTGTGTTGCTGGAAGGACCAATAGGAAGTGGCAAAACCTCCTTAGTTGAACATTTAGCTGCAGTGACAGGTAGAAGGAAACCTCCTCAGCTTCTCAAAGTCCAGCTTGGAGATCAGACAGACAGTAAGGTAATTAAGAAGTGGCAAGTATTGCTGGGTTGGTGTGTTTACAAATATCAGCATTCTAATATTTTTGCTAAGGGAACATAGAATGGGTATTGCCCTTACTTGTGGCTTTTGGGATAAGTTTTATAAGCCTTACATGCCTCCTTTCCATGTTGAAATTTCATAGGATTTGTCAAAGGGTATCTCAGGTGTCTGATTTTCTAAGTAACCTCTTTCCACAGATGCTACTGGGCATGTATCGTTGTACAGATGTCCCTGGAGAGTTTGTATGGCAACCTGGCACCCTGACACAGGCAGCCACAAAAGGCCACTGGATCCTTCTGGAGGATATTGACTATGCTCCCTTAGATGTGGTATGTCATCTTGTTGAACCATTTGCTCTACACATTGTCTTTGAAGAACATTTTGTCCACAGTGCTCTGGGGATGGTTTGTTGTTAACAGTTTCACATGGTATGCTGTAGGAAGCTCTTTCATAGTTACCTGCCTAAACTTACTTGAGAGATTGGGTTTCTTTGATTGTCTCCTATTTCATAAAGTACTTACTAAATGTTTTGTGCTATTTCTTGTAATGATTGAGTACAGTGAGCAGCCTTATTACCTGGTAGGCAACTATTAGGGATACATTGGGAACTTTGAAATCCTGCTTCTCAGATTTGGCATCTGTAGAATAGGAGGTGAGGACAAATGAGGGAGGAAATAAAGTACTTGCATCTGTCTGCTGAAGAAATAAACACTGATTGTGCATTTTTGTTTTTGTTTTCTTGTTTTTTGCTTTTTTTGTTTGTTTTCGATACAGGGTTTCTCTGGGTAGCCCTAGCTCTCCTGGAACTCACTCTGTAGACAGGCTGGTCTCAAACTCACAAAGATCCACCTGCCTCTGCCTCCAGTGCTAGGATTAAAGTTGTGTGCTCCTACTGCCTGGCAAGTTTTTTGTTTGTTTGTTTCATTTTGTTTTGTTTTGAGTCACTTTTCACTCTACAGCTGTGAAATTAGCTGTGTAGCCCGTGCTGACCCTGGGTTGGCATTGCTCTTGACCCAGTGCTATGATTACAGGAGCATGCCACAATGGTGGGCTATTTTGGCTTTTAAAAAGATCGCTTCTGCAGTGAAGTAGTAGTTTCTGTTTGCTCTGAAAACCTTAAACTTTTACCAAAAAGATGTACTAAGGATTAAGGTGTGTTTTTCTTTAGTTAGGTTTTTTTTTTTTTTTATTTTAATTTTTTTATAAGGTCCATCTTCAAGTTGATTGCATATTGAATTTTGCATCCTGGAGACAACAAATGGTTATGTGTTGGACATTAAGTCCCACCTAATCTAGCTTGTTCTGGCTCATTCTTTAAGACTTAGTGAATGTTTTTATCTTTGGAGCAGGTTGAGTGAATTCTTCTGAATTAAGCTTATCATGGTGTGTGGTCATTTGTATTTCTCTGATCTCTTGTAAGACCCTTGACTTTAAAGTCCTAAGTCCTGTTTGCATCCTCCTGTCTTGCTTGGTTCTGGGCCATGGTAAGCTCTCAATGAATATTGAGTAAATGAGGTGTTGAACTGGAGTGCAGGTAACTCAGAAAACCCACATATATTTGATTCCAATTTGAACTGTGAAAGCTGGGTGGAGTTTCCTTTAAGTATATGTCCATCATTTGGAGACAGATGGTTTTTGTTGGTTTGTAACTTCTGTGTCAATGGGGTTTTGTGATTTAGGTTTCTGTGTTGATTCCTCTGCTGGAGAATGGAGAGCTTTTGATTCCTGGCCAAGCTGACTGTTTGAAAGTAGCTCCTACATTTCAGTTATTCGCAACCAGGAGGTATGTGTGACTGACTTTTCTGTCCCCATTCTTAAAGCTCTTCTTGATGCTGCATATTGGAGCCTCTATGAAAATATCCCAAAGAAGCCCTCGGACATCAGGGAATGCCACATAACTTAATCAGAAAGACTTGAATTCAGTTTTCAGCTCTGTCACTTGTAGTCATAGTTCATTGAGCAAGGGATGTTACTGGGCTTTTCCTTATACATTAGAAGAAAACAATGATGTTCTTGGGGCAGTATAGTTAATATGTAAGCATGTAATTTGTCTAGAATGAGCATTTAATATACATCCCCCTCATTCTGAAATCTGTAATAATTCCCAAGTGTAGCTTTTGGTAACCAGCAGTGAACTTACTGTTTAAACATGCCTTCAAGTATGTTTTGTTGAGGTCATTTATGCTTTACAGAAGTGTCTTATGGTTGGGATCTGAACACCGCATGGTTTTAATTGCAGTGGTTTAAAAGTAATTGGTAAAAATTCTATCACTCTTTTTTTTTTTTTTTTCCAAGACTCATGGGCCAAAAGGCAACTTTTAATACTTTTTCATCTGCCATACCTATTAGTACCTAGCACTAAAATGACAGTTTTTATTTATGAGTAAGGAATTGTATAGCAGTCAGTATGGTTTCACTTACCATAGTTTTAGTTGTTCAGTCATCGGTAGGATTTGAAATTGTTAAATGGAAAATAATGGAAATAAAAACCCCTAACATTTATAATATTGTTCTAATTGATTATTTTAGAGTTTTGTTGTAGAGACTTGCTGCATAACACAGGCTGGCCTCAAACTCTTAGTTAAAAGTTTTTCCCAGATGTGAGGTTAATATGTATTGACACCAGGCCCAGCTTTAGTCTTGTTATTATCTCTTGCTTTAACTAATTAATAAAGCTTTACCATTGGTGTCCAGATGTAGATTTGTACTGTCTGGTTTCAGTCATCTTTCATAGGTCTTAGGGGTTTGTGCCTCATAGGTGAAGTAGGCTGACTAAAACTAACATGGAATCTGAATGTTTTATGTGTCACTATTGGTATTTTCTCCTTTAAAATGCAGGCTCTTGAGCTATGGAGGAAGTTGGTATAGACCACTGAATAGTCATGCTACTCTGCTAGACAAATACTGGACCAAAATTCATCTGGATAATCTGGACAAGAACGACCTCAACGAGGTATGCAGTTTTGGAGAATAAGGGTGCATTTCATTTTGAAAAGTTCCAGAAGTTCCTCATAGGTGGAAATAGAGGAAGTAGTACAGAGGAATGTCCCTAACTGAAATACCTGAAATCAAGAATTCAAACTTTTGTTTGTTTTGTTTGTTTTGGTTTTTGGTTTTTTAAGACAGGGTTTCTCTGCGGCTTTGGAGGCTGTCCTGGAACTAGTCTCGAATTCAGAGATCTGCCTGCCTTTGCCTCCCAAGTGCTGGGATTAAAGGCGTGCACCACCTCTGCCCAGCTAAATGTTTTTCTTTTTTCTTTCTTTCTTTTGTTTTTTTTAAAACAGAGCTATTTCAGAATGTGAATCTCAGCACACACCTAACATTTTCTCAAACTTCGTGGGTTGGGAGGTTCTCTGTGTAGTCCTGGTTATTTTTTCCTTGGGATTTACTTGTCTATTTTATGCATATTTTATACTTGCCTGTATGCCTGCATGACAGAAGAGGGCATCAAATCCCAGTATATAGATGGTTGTGAGCCACGATGTTGTTTCTGGGAATTGATCTCAGGACCTCTGGAAGAGCAGCCAGTGCTCTTAATCACTGAGCTATCTCTCCACCCCATCCTGTTTATTTTTAAACTCATATAGATCAGCCTGCTTCTGTCTTCCAAGTACTAGGATTAAAGGAATTGCCACCATGGCTCTGTTGTTTTCTCAAACCTTATGTCCCAGTTATGTCTTAGATATGGTCTGTATGCTCTGTGGCAATGTTTGGTCGGGCACTTGTCACTGGCAGGCTCATTTTCTACTCTCTAAAACCTTCCTTGGTCTCCCAACCATCCTTGACCACATTGTTCATTGACAAGGTGATACACTTCTCAGATAAGACAGGTGACCTCAGGGTTCCTTTTTGTTTATAATTCTCCTGTGAAACAGATGTGAATAACCACATCAACATTTTATAAAGCCTTGGAACCCGTAGTACAAATGTGAAGCTGTTCACTGTAGTGTTAGTAGCTATTGAAACAAATAGGACTAGACATTGTGCTTTAATATTCGACTTTCTACCTTTTAAAACTTAACTGCTTTTTATCAGTGGCTCTTCTTTTGTGGTCTGCTTTAATTTTTTTTCCAAATAATGTTTTTTGTTTATTTTTGACTAAGATTACCTAATCAATCTTATATAACTATATTCAGGATTACACAACATAGTACTAGAGGAATTCTTTTAATTCAGGTACTTGGGTAGCTATGGTTTGGTTATTTGAGTACCTTCTTTTGTTCTCTAAGCTATTCTAGATAGCTATAATTGTCATATAATTTAGTAAGTCATGTGGGGAAAGTCATAGAGTTTAAGTGTTGTGAGTGGGTGGGAACAGGGACAGGTGAGAGTACAAATTATTGTGCTTGGTAAAGATTACAAATTTTACAGATTACAAATTTTGTCAGCATTCGTTGTGTACTCCCCATCCCTGTGCTAGAGCTTGACCCAGGTCCTTACCCAGATTAGGGCAACATTCTGCTGCTAAATCGAATGTCCAGTGTAATTGGTACTTTTAAGAGTGTCTCCTAGCTCTTCCTTTTTTTTTTTTTTTTTTTTTTTTCTCTTCGAATCAGGTTCTTCAGAGCAGATATCCAAGCCTTTTGGCCGAAACTGAGCACTTACTTGACATATACATTGAGCTTACTGGAGAAAAACATGCTTGTCCAAGTGATAGTTCTATTGACTGTGATCAGGCACCACAGGAAGTTTCAAGAGAAAACAGAAGAATCATCCTTGAGGGAAGAGAACTATCTTTAAGGTATTGGACTACATACTGCTGTCTGTTGATATTTTAAGAAACAGTTTACTGGAAACTTCTTCCAGTTAGAAGCAGATGATCCTGGCAAGTCAAGTTTACAGATTAAACGTATGGGTTGTATCATGAGATCAGATCTCCTTTGAGCTGGGTAGGGCACAAGCATGTAATTTTAGCATCCTAAGAGCCTGAAGAGGTCAGATCTTCCAGGCTAGGCCAGGCCAGCCTGTGTAGCCAAACTGGGATAGCTCACATAGCTCAGACACAAAGCTTTAAAAATTAACTTAAATGGTTGCCTCAATCATTCTCTCAGGAGAAATCCTTTCTTTCTTTCTTTCTTTCTTTCTTTCTTTCTTTCTTTCTTTCTTTCTTTCTTTCTTTCTTTCTTTCTTTCTTTCTGGTTTTTCGAGACAGGGTTTCTCTGTGGCTTTGGAGGCTGTCCTGGAACTAGCTCTTGTAGACCAGGCTGGTCTTGAACTCAAAGAGGTCCTCTGCCTCTGCCTCCCAAGTGTTGTGATTAAAGGCCTGCGCCACCAACGCCTGGCTTTAGAAGTTCTTTCTTAATAGGACCTGAGACAGAGTCTCTCTGGAGCACTGACTGTCCTAGAGCTTACTTTGTAGACCTGGCTGGCTTTGAACTCACAGAGATCTGCCTGTATCTGCCTCTTGAGGAGGAGAAAGGTGTGTGTCACTACACCTGGCCTTCTTAACAGGTTTGAAGCAAACCCTGTTTGGATTTGCTCCGTATAATGAGCTCTGTGTCTTAGCTCTCCATTCTCAGTGGGGATGAGGAGTAAGTGTGTTCCCTGATTTAGTAGTATTTAGTCTCTTTCCATTCTTGTTTCAGTGTTTGGCGTGGGTACGGGAGAAATGGGTATGGTTAAGAACTTAACCTCTAGCACCCTTTCCTTCACATTGGAAGAATAGGGACATTTCAGTCATCAGGTAATCTTAGACTTCAGAGGGCTAAATAACTTGTCGTTTCTTTAGCCTGATTTTTGTTTGCTTTTAAGGGATCTCCTGAATTGGTGTAATAGAATTGCTCATGGCTTTGACAGTACATCTTCATCAGCATCACTACATGTTTTTCAAGAGGTAAGATGCTGTTGGTTATCTTCCTTGTGGCTGCCAGCTTCTCTAGCTACAGTTTACTTCTCTTAACCACTAAAAACTGAGCTGCCTTTAAGTAATCAGATGTAATGAATAACCTAACCTTTAAACAGGGTGTTACAGTAGAACAGTTAAGTTTTTACAGTGAAACAGTGAGATGAAAGTTTGACTAGAATGGGGTGGTGTGGTACGTCACAGTGCCTCTAGAGCTGTGGTCTATAGCCTATGTACCATCTCTTCAAATCTGTATTTTTGGTTTAGAGAGGTATGTGGGAGCTACAAAATGTGATGTAGAAAGTGAAAATTGGGGTGTGTGTGTGTGTGTGTGTGTTGCATGCCTGCTTGGTGCCTGTGGAAGTTAAAATAGGACTTTGGATCCCTTGGAATTGGAAGTATAGGTGAAATGTTCCATCCTTCCCCCCAATAGAATAGAATGCAAAAGAAATCACTGTTATATAACCTCCTGTAAAATTCCATCCCTCTCTTTAGTTTTTGGTTCTATTTCCTATTCGGAAATACTGTGGAGAGTGCTTCTGTTGCTTTCCACTTGCTTATCCTAGACTTGACATAAGTAGGGTCTTGCCTTGTGAATCTATCTGCTTCACTCTGCATGTTTTCACCATTAATCCTTATAGCATTTATTCTTTTTTAGACAGAATAATATTCCCATTGTTTAGATATCTGATATTTTATTCATTAATCTGTTAATGGGGCTTTATGCTTTTATATTTTTGCAATTGTGAAATATGCTTCTGTAGATATATCTATACAAGTATTTCATTAGTAAATAAGCAGTATTTGTTGGGAGTATTTATACTGGATTCTTCCATCATGGTGGCCTGCAGTCAATGGTGGTAAGGGTTTGAGCTGTGACTGCCCCCCTCAGTCAGGAAGCAGTGAGAACTTAATGAAATGATACTCTAATTAGTGGATTGCTTTGTAAAAAATTTTTTAATTCTGTGTGTGTGTGTCTGTCTGTCTGTCTATCAGTCTGTCTGTGTGGGTCCATGGATATGAGTGCAGGTACCCGAAAAGGCCAGAAGATGGCATTGGATCCTCTGGTGCTAGAGTTACAGACAGTTGTGAACTGTCCAACATTAGTTCTGGGAAATGAATTCTGGTCCTCTGCTAGAGCTGGACCACTGAGTCATCTCCCTAGCATAATGTATTACTCTTAAAATCAGTTGACATTTCCCTTTGTTGTTCTGATAGGCTCTGGACTGTTTCACTGCCATGCTTTCTGAGCAGACAAAAAAACTGAAAATGGCAGAAATTATTGGAAGTAAACTGAACATTTCCAAGAAAAAGGTATGTGCTGCTACTTTTCCCTGTATGTTGGAAGAAGACTGGGCTGCTTGACTGGATGATCTTTGTTCCTTGTCAGTGGTGGCAGTGTTGATTCCTCTTTAGACATTAATCGTCCATTGCTATCTGTCAGGAATAGGAAACTTCCAATGTAACTCTCTGGTGTTGTTTCTTAAAGTGAGTTTACTCCTGTCACCCAGTTATTATAGATACATTGTTCTCTCGTGTTTTAGTGAAAACAAAAACCATTTTTGTTTTCAGGGTAAGAATGGTCTCAGTAACATCTTATACTTATATACTTATATACTTCATTGTACAGATTTTTCTTTTTTATTGTTTTAGTATTATATACTTATTTATTTATTTTTGTGGTGCCTCACTGTGTAGCTTCTTCTGGCCTGGAGCACACAGATCTGCCTACCTCTGCTTCCAGAGTGCTGGAAATAAAGATGTGTGCCACTGTCTCCAGCTTATTTTTCCTTAACAATGAAAAGAAAATAGTTCCAATGAATGATACTAACTAGGTTATTTAGGTTCAACACTGAGATTGTCAATATCTTGTCTTTTACTTTTCACATCAAGATGTGTATTTAAGTACCAGAGATTGTAACCCAGTGGTAGTGTATATGCTTAACATTCATGCGGTCCTGGATTTGGTGTGTAGAGAGGAGATATATGTAGTTTTAAAGGGACAAGCCTTAGAGCAGTGGTATTGGTATTGTTGAAGCCTGCAAAAATCTCTTGAATTAATCAGTGCATTCTTATTTGAAGCATCATGTCAGTGATTGCAATAGTAAAGAAGTTTGTTGAGTCGTGTGGTGGTGGCTCATGCCTTGAATCCCAGTACTCAGGAGACAGAGGCAGAGGCAGGCGGATCTCTGAGTTCGAGGCCAGCCTAATCTACAGAACTAGTTTCAGGACAGCTAGGGTTGTTATACAGAGAAACCCTGTCTTGAAAACAACAATAAACAGCATAAAAGGAATTTTGTTGAGCTTTTGTAGTAGTAGAAGTGGTTTAGGCTCAGAATGTGGAGTGCCTCCTGAAAAGAACTTGACTGGTAAGTGTGTTCATCATGGTAAGCAAGCGTCATGAAAACACCATGATTGGGTTAGAGGGATGGATCAGTGTTTCCTCTATTGATTGAGGCAGGCAGGGGCTCCCTTTAAGCATTTTGCCTATTCTTGGCCCAAACCTGAGCTTTAATCTGCTAAGAGATGAATAGCTATTTTGTAGACTTCTAGGAGCCTCTGCTGCAGCTTTTTTCTCTCTCAGACAGACCTTGTATTCTTACTGTGTGTTAGAAATGTAAAGCTAACAAAAGCATAGT
Organism: Cricetulus griseus; assembly: GCF_003668045.3. Lineage (NCBI taxonomy): Eukaryota > Metazoa > Chordata > Mammalia > Rodentia > Cricetidae > Cricetulus > Cricetulus griseus. Next base: position 109,353,817 of record NC_048595.1, on the reverse strand, counting down.
GAAAGAACAGTTTTCATTTTGTTAGGAATGGATTTTTTTCCCGCTCTAAGCTCTTGGTAAATGTCAGTGTGTTCACTTTATCTAGACAAAGGCTTATTTGAGTGAGTGAAATGTACTGTTATAGTTTCTTTCCTGTTCTATGAACAGCCCCTTGACAAAGCAACTTAAGAGAGAAAGGTTTATTTTGATCACAGTTCCAGGTGAGAGCCCCTTCAAGGCAGAACATGACAAACAGGAGGTTGGGAGAGCTGGTCAGAGTGCACCTACAGTCAAGAAAAAGAGCAAAGAATGCTTTCATGCTTGGGCTCAGCCTGCCTTCAGCTCTGCAATCCAGGGCACCTACCCAGAGAACAGTCCTACCCAGGGTTGAGATGTCTCTTCACACATCAATTAACACAGCCAGGTCGATCCTTCATGGGCATGGCCAGAGACTGTCTTCTGGGTAATGCTCAATTCAGTCCAGTTCACAACTAACACTAGCTGTCTTTTGTACCACCTCTTGGATTTGTAGTCAGGGTTTAAATAAGCATTTAAGAAATTTGGAAAGTAAAGGAAATCCTTGCTATAATGCCAACTTGGGTTTCTTGGAAGTACACTCTGTTTTCATGGTGGAGGGCTGATGAGAAGTGTGCATTGAGGTACTTTGGCTAAGGGAAATGTTTAACAGCAGGCAGGTTTTTAACTTTGTTGAAATCTTTCTCTTCCACAGGCTGAATTTTTCTGTAAACTTTATAAACCAGAAATTGTCATTAATGAGTTAGACGTTCAAGTAGGTCGAGTGCGGCTTTTGCGGAAACAGAGTGAAGCTGTTCACGTACAGAAGTAAGTGGAACTCATGAGCCTGCAGCTTGTATTTCAACAGAGAATGCCTGGCCAAACATCCCTCCAGTTAGAAGATGTTGAGCAATAGTAATTTCCCCAAATAGGTTCTGGGAACTAGATGGTAATAGCGTGGAACTGAGAGAGGTCCTTTACTACAGTGTATTAGTGGGACAATGCTCAAGTGAATACCTGGCTGTACTGCCATGTAAACTCTCATATAAAATTCTAAATAATGTGTATTGGAAATGTGTTTTTGACATTGTGCTATTTGAATTGTAGTCAATCACACAGGCTGTTGAAGTGAAGGCCTCCCACAATGTAATATGACCTTAGTTTAATTAAACCTTCAGTATTTCATCTCAAGACAAGTCATAGTCACAGATTCTGTTTAGATTCAACTTTGGGGGAAGACAGTTTTAACACATTAAAACTATGTATTATTATTTAAATATTTCCAAGATACATTTTTGTGTTGTGTGTCTGTAAGATGTATGTATGTGGTTTTGTGTGCTATGGCATGCAATGTAAAGGTCACAGGACAAGTTTGGGAAGTCATTTCTTCTCTTTCCACCTTTTTATGGTTTCAAGGGATCAAACTCTGGTTGTCAGGCTTTCATTGTACATAGTAAATGGCTTACCCACTGAGTTGTTCTCCAGTTCCTGTGTAGGTGAGGAATTGAGGCTAATGTAGAAAGCGATTTGTTCAAGAACATGCCATTCGAGCTATGTCTTTTTTTGGATGTCCAGAACGTAGCATCTTAACCACAGGTGTCATCTTGTTATATGTGACACTTACCAACTGAATGATTGTTTAATGTTTATAGAGTAGAGTAAATTTGTAGTTGGTATGTTCTAAGAATATGTTACAATATGAAGACAATCACTCTGGGTTATTTTCTCATTGGATTGGTTTTTTATATCTAACACTAAGAAAAGCTTGAAGCCTGCATATTTGTTTTTCCCTTTTACTTCCTTCATTTCACTGCTGGGCCTTGCATAAGATAGGCAAGCAGTGTACCACTGAGCTACATTCCTGGTCATTAAGTGTGAGGTGGGATATTTTTAGATTGCCTGGGCTGCCCAAAAACTTTTCATTATTCTGCCCAGGTCATCAGGTCTGGCCTATCTAGCTTGTAAAAATCCGCTTTTCCTTTTCCTAGGGAGAAGTACACTTTTGCTGCTACCCGCCCATCCTCTGTTCTCCTTGAGCAGCTTGCAGTGTGTGTCAGTCAAGGGGAACCTGTATTGTTAGTGGGAGAGACCGGAACTGGTAAAACCTCTGCTGTCCAGCACTTGGCTCGTGCCACAGGTACCTGAGAGGCTTGGGGGGTCAGGAGGCGGCAATATACCCTAACTTGTACCTAGGACTGTCTTTAAACTTGGACTCTTTTTGCCTCAGCTGTCTGAGTGCTTTGATTATATGCATGCATCACCATGCCTGGCTTTATGTTGTTGTTTTCTTCTCAGTAGTAAATCTAAGAATATTAAAGTTTGAAGTGGACTTATTCCACATGCAGTTGGTTTTCCTGAAAATAACTATTATTGCAGATAATAATTATCTCAATTATATTATCTCTACTTTTCATACACACAAAGGCATGCATACATGTATATATTGTTTCAAAATAAATCAAATTGTGATATATATATATATATATATATATATATATATATATATATATATGCTATCTATGGCTTTGCTTGTGTAGCCTAGCCTAGTCTTCTGCTTGTGAGCCTGTTGGTCCTTCTGCCTCTGCCTTTTTGGATAACATTATAGGGAGATGGCAAGACTTGCTTATGTTTGTGTGTAATTAAGTTTATTAGATAGCCTTTTAAAATGTCTTGCTCCTTTTAATGGCCAAGTAGCATTTTACACTCTGAATATTGATTTATTTCTTATTCATAGACATCAGTATATATTGGAGGATTTCTTTGTTTGCTTGTTTTTTTTGTTTTTTTGTTTGTTTGTTTTGTGTGTGTGTGTGTGTGTGTGTGTGTGTGTGTGTTCTCCAGACAGGGTCTCACTATGTAGCACTGGCTGTCCTCGAGCTCACTATGTAGACCAGGCCAGCCTAGAACTGAACAGAGATTCACCTGCCTCTGCCTCTGGAGTTCTGGGATTAAAGACATGTAACACCACCACCTAGTGGAAGGATCTTGTTGTTGGTTACAATTTTTAGTTTCGTGGAATTTTAAGACTTCTAAAAATTAATTGAAAGGTCAAAGAAAATGCATTTGTGAAACTTGCCCTGCCATCTTAAGGAATGCATTGTGATTTTCAAGTAAGCTTTTTGTTTTTTCCTTGTTTTTGGAAACAAGTACTCACTGTGTAGCCCTGGCTGGTGTGGAACTCATTTTGTAGATAGACCAGGCAGGCCTGGAACTCAGAGGTCTGCCTGGGATTAAAGGCATGCACCATTACTGCCTGGCTCCTTTAACTGTTGAAAGCAATTCTTTTCCTTTGTTTCTTAAAGGTCACCATTTGAGAGTTGTCAATATGAATCAACAAAGTGACACTGCAGACTTGCTTGGCGGGTAAGTGTGGTTCAAATACTATTTGTTTTTAAGACAGGGTCTCACTGTGTAGTCATGACTGGCCTGGAATTAACTATATAGACCAAGATGGCCTCTGACTCATCTACCTGCCCAAAGTAAAGGTATAGCCAGGCAGTTGTGGTACATACCTTTAATCCTAGTGCTCCGAAGGCAGAGGAGACAGGTCTATAGAGTGAATTCCAGGACAGGGTCCAAAGCTGAAGAGAAAGCCTGTTTCCAAAACCCAAAACAACAACAACAACAAAATGGTACAAAAGATATAATGCCACAATGCCTGGTGTACAACACAGCATTGGAATAATTTGTTGGTGTATGAGCTTGAGGGTGCATGTGTGCTGTAGCACACATGCGGAATTAGATTAGTTTATTGGTGTGTGCATGAAGGTGCATATCTGCCACAGCTTGAAGGCAATTCACATCAGTTTATTTTCTCTCTCACCCTCTGAATGCTGATTTTCGAGTTTGGCAGCAAGCACCTTTACCCACTGAGCCATCTCATTGGCCCCTCTCTTAAATTTAAATGACACTTGAGGTCCTTGTGTTCCAAGGAATGTTTACTAAATAAATACTAAGTAAATAGTTATTTATTTCTCTTTCTTTTTTTTTCTTTTTTTTTTTTCTTTTTTTTTTTTTTTTTTTTTTTTTTTTGTTTGAGTCAGGGTCTTGCGGTAGTCTCGGCTAGCCTAGAACTCATTATGTAGACCAGACTAACTGAATCAGAGAGCCACCAGCCTCTGCTAAGATTAAAGCATGTGCCACCAGGCCTGACTCAAAGATAATGCTCTTGATGGATAAAGTTTCAGAAAAAGCAGAAAGTATATGTTACCCAATGCTTGTGTTGACCCAGGTGGCGGTTATTTACCATCATTGTGTGAGTGCTCCCCGAATAAATACTTTTTTGTGGATTCCTTTAAACCCACCTTTACTTGGACTCCCAAAGCACATTAAATCCATTGGTCAAACAAGATGTCAACCACAATGTAGCCCAACCTGGCCTTAAACTCTGGATTCACCTTCTTCTACTCTCCAAAAGCTGAGATTATAGGCCTGTGCCACCATACCCTATCTAGGCCTTTAATTTTAATGATAAATGTTTTGACCCCATTCTCACAAATCAAATGCTGGTTTTCTTGATGTTAGACAAACATTCTATGCAGAGCTGTGTATATCCTCCCATCCTCTCATTTAATTGTTATCTTTTTTTTATTTTATTTAAATTGGGTTTCAGAATGGGGCGTGCATGCACACACACACACACACACACACACACACACACTCACACTCACACACATCTTTATAGTACTTGTGAGAAGAAAAAGCCAAATTCCACTAATGTGGAGATGAGAGAACTTAAAAACTGTGTGGAAGGAGGACAGGAGATGAAGGCGGAACAGATAATGTCCCCCAAGAGGAACGCATCTAACCTAAAGTAGTAAAATACAGGGTACATGACCATATCACTAAGCCTTGGGAAGGGGCTTGAGTTACATCTGAGGGAAAACCCAGTAAGTAAAGCAGGGACGTTTCTCTTTGGAGAAATTGAGAATGAAGAGAAGAAAAAAGATGGGAGAAAATTAAAGATAAATACAATGACCAACCCTCAACTTCCTTGCCATGCACAGGCAATTCTTAAAAGAAACAACATTGAAAACAGATGAGTGAATGTGCGAACTCACTCAGCCCACCCCTGCATCATTTAGTTTCAGAGCATAGCACAGACTTTCTGTCTTGTATTTTCTCTTCTTTCATGTCTCATGTGGAGATGAATTCCCAAATGTATACCCTGTGTGCAATATACATAGCTACTTATTCTTTTTGTTGTTTTTCTGGTTTTCTTTTTCTTTTTTTTTTTTTGTTTGTTTTTAAGACAGGGTTTCTCTCTTTTTCTTTTTCTTTTTTCTTTTCTTTTTTTTTGGGGGGGGGTTTCAAGACAGCATTTCTCTGTGTAGCTTTGGAGCCTATCCTGGCACTCCCTCTGGAGACCAGGCTGGCCTCGAACTCAAAGAGATCCATCTGCCTCTGCCTCCCGAGTGCTGGGATTAAAGGTGTGCGCCACCAACTGCTGGCCTCAGGGTTTCTCTCTTTAGCCCTGGCTTTCCTGGAACTCATACAGATACACCTGCATCTGCCTTCTGAGTGTTGGAATTTAAGGTGTATACCACTACTGACGTGCTGTGTTGGTGTTCTTAGCATTTCTGGCACATAGACTCTTCCCTGTGTACTTGAGAGAGCTGTGAGGGTTAGGGTAATGTCACTTGTTCACGGTAGTAGCCAATCCAAAATTTAAAGCCAGCTTTGTCTTGATGTTATATGCTCTGGGTTAGTATATTCCTGCCTTAGTTGGGCCTGGGTCCAATCCATAGTGTCTTTAAGACGAGTACTTTTCTTTAGATCACGTGCATTTTGTTTAATTTCTTTGGTCTCATTGCTTTGCTTCTCTTCACTTCAGTCCTTTTCCATTTCAGAGTTACAGTTGTCCCTTTTGGGCAGTGGTTCTCAACCTTCCTAATGCTGTCACCCTTAATATAGTTCCTCTTGTTGTGGTGACCTTCCAATCATAAAATTATTTCATTGCTGCTTCATAACTGTAATTTTGTTATGAATCGTAATGTAAATATCTGATATGTGACCCCCAGTCTCGACCCATAGCTTGAGAACAGCTGCTTTAGGATCTTAGCAGATCATATCACTGTCTTCCTCAAATTCTCTACTATCTTCCCTGAACATTAGAACACATCAGAAGGTGTATTTTGGCCGGCAAAGCATTCATAACAAACTCTGGCACCTCTCCAACAATGTGTCCACTTTGCTTGTTGGTGGAGCTGAGTGACATTCAGCGACAGTTTTCTTTTTCTTTTTTAGTCAGTTGAAACCTATGTTGATTTAATTGTTTTTTAGGAACTAGGCTAGGCCATCTATTGGTTATACACTATTCTTGAGTGGCGTCTTCTGCCTCTCACAGATGCCTGCTTAGCTGCCTTCCCTGTTTGAGTTAAGCCTCTTTCAAATGTTCCCTCTTTGGGAGAGTTTATCACTGCTGTATACAGTGCCCCTTCTTGCTTATTTCTTTGCTGCAATTAGTATAAATCCATAGTATCTAAACCACTGTTTGATGGTTTATAGGAATGTTTTCTGTGTTAGCTCTCTGATTAAGTCATAAGCTGTGTAAGTGCTGATCCAGAGCCTAGGAAATGAAAGATGCTTCATACGTTTTACTGAATAAATGATGTATAAAAATGCCTGTCAATGCATTAGTGAAAAAAGTCTGATATTCCCTTATATTATCCACCATTCCCTGCAAAATTTTTCTCTGCTCAAACTGAGAGCAGCACTTATCCCTGGACCACCAGGGCTTACGTCTGGACGCCTCCCATAAAAACTTTTTTTTCCTTTTTCTTTTAAAGGAACTCATATTTACATATCCATCCCCCATTCCCTTGTCTTCCCATCCTTCTGTGTTCCCCAGTGACCCCTCAACCCACCCCCTACCTCCTCCCCAGGGATAGTGAGACCTTCCCCAGGGGACCATCAAAGTCCGTCATCCCATAAAGACTTCTTAAAACACGGTTTGTCACCAAGTTCGATACGTGTTCATTTAAATGTGACTAGTAGTAAAATAAATATCTTTTGTTGTCCAGTTTTGATTAGTCTGCATTGTGTTTCCTAGTTCTGCTTCAAGAATTTGTGAATCACATTTACCTTTTTTTTTTTTTTTTAAAGGTTCAAGCCAGTAGACCATAAGCTTATTTGGCTGCCCTTACGAGAGGCATTTGAGGAACTGTTTGTCCAGACATTTTCCAAAAAACAAAACTTTACCTTTTTGGGACACATTCAGACCTGCTACAGGCAGAAACGATGGCATGATCTCCTCAGACTAATGCAACACGTACAAAAGTCAGCTACTGCCAAGGAAGGAAGGGAGAGCCAGTCAGGTAAGAATGTGAAAGGTGTGACACTGAGGCTCATTAAGCAGATGTAAAAGAAGAATTTGGTTAAAAAGAGAGAACTGGAACTTTGTATGTCTTCAGGCAAAGGTGACTGACTTGTTTTGAAGTGTTCCTGCTGCCATGCTTGTAGACATGGTTCTATTAAGGTAGCTCGATGGGGCTGATATACAAGTACTGCCTAGTAATCATGATGACTTATTTTCTGAGAAAGAGCTGGCTTCTACAGTAAACAAGCTTTTGGTAGCTTAGTGGCCTTCACTTTGCTTCCTCACCTATGAAGTGGTAAAAACTACCACTACTTCAGCTACTTCAAAGGTTCTTGTAATGGGAAATGCATTATAGAGTACACGTACAAGTGAGCTAATGCTGACTGCCATGAGGTTAGCATTTGTAAGAATTTGGATTTCGTCCCTTACACTTGGTCTAAGATGCTCCACACTCTAGTATTTCACAAGTTTTATGGTTTAGAGTTTTTTTGTTTGTTTGTTTTTGTTTTTTAAGACAGCGTTTCTCTGTGTAGCTTTGGAGCCTATCCTGGCGCTCCCTCTGGAGACCAGGCTGGCCCCGAACTCACAGAGATCCGCCTGCCTCTGCCTCCCGAGTGCTGGGATTAAACGTATGCACCACCAACGCCTGGCTTGGTTTAGTGTTTGAAACTTTTGTATCACTTAGTAAAAATATGTCACAACTTTAAGTGAGGGAAGATTTATTTTGGCTTGTCATTTAAGATTAATTCCAGTCCATCCTGATGAGCTATAGCAGCAAGCAGGACTGTCCTATCTGTGGCAGTAGGAGAATAAGGTGATAGTTGGTCACCTAAGAGTGACCCTCAAAGCAGAGAATAGCTGGAAGTCAGTTCTCTTTTTCCCACCATGTGGATTCCTGGGATTGAACTCAGATTGTCAGGTTTGGTGACAGGAGCCTTTATTCATTGAGGCATCTTGCCAACTCTAGAGAGGAGCTGTAACTAAAGGCCAGGGTTTAGTTTTTAAAGGACTATCCTTAGAGGCCTATTTCTTCCCAGCCAGCTCTCACCTTCTAAAAGGTTCCATGGCTTGCCTGGTGATGGTGGCACATGCCTTTAATCCCAGCACTCTAGAGGCAGCACTCTTAGTTCAAGGCCACCCTGATCCTCAGAGAGAGTTCCAGGACAGCCAGGGCTGTTACACATATAAACCTTGTCTTGAAGGAAAAAAATAAATCTTCTCTACCCCGATTCTCAGCACCCCTGTTTGCATGTGCTCGTACACACACACACACACACACACACACACACACACACACACACACACACACACACTTAAAATTAACAAATAAATCTTAATTTAACGAAAGAGTGGTTTTAGATAGGGAATATGCATTACAAACATGTGCCTTTGGGGAGAATTTCATATTCAAACCATAACACTTCAAAATTTGAGGAGGTCTTGTCTATTCTTTCCTAGGGCTGCTTCTAAAGGAGAAATGGGAGGCATTTGGCCTTAGACTCAACCACGCCCAACAACAAATGAAAATGACGGAAAGTGCCCTTTTGTTTGCATTTGTGGAGGTATTTTATTTATTATTCAGGTTAATGGATGTTATTCTGATGGTGAATAAAGTCTGTAGAGGCTTATTGTTGGTATTGTCTTTCTGTTGTACTTGTTGTTTAAGACTGAAAATATAAGGGGAAGAAGTGTTCTTCCCAGTGTTTAGGGAATACCTAGTTGAGGATAGTGTACTCTGTTACTTCACCTTTGTATGAGGGGACCAGGCTACAAGCTCCAGCTTAGTTATTTGTGTGAATATTTGCAATTGAGAAAAGGGTATGAGTTGGTGAGTGCAAAGTTTTGGTTCTATACCATGGTCATCTCCTATTTGCTGTGGGGAAGTACCATCTTAATTAAAATATGCCTCAGTGATATAGATCTGAATAAAGATTCATTTTGGTATTCTTTGATACACACTGTTTTAGGCTGTGAATAACAAACAGTATACGCTGTTGATATGGAAATTTTGGGTTCTTTATATGCTTTTGTTTGTTTGTTTTTGACAGGGCCTGACTGTGTAGCCTTGGCTGGCCTGGAACTCAGAGAAATCTGAGATCAAAGACATGTGCCACCACCCTTGGCTTGGGTGCTTTTAATATCTAATTGGATGTTTTCCATTATCTGAATTTGTTGTATGTTTACTTGTTCATCCATATAACTATTGTTTATATCCTCCTACATTGTAGGCCTAAAGATGGTTGACCATTTTGGAAATTGATTGGGTTTACTTGACCTAACACTGCCAGCTGCCTGCATTTGTCATTTTAAGTATAGGTTCATTAGCGAGAAAAATATGCCCTTTCCTCCGTTCTTAACCTTGCTTGTGCTAAATGCCTTTATTTGAAATATGTTATCTTCCAGGGTACCTTAGCTCAGGCTATAAAGAAAGGAGAATGGATCTTACTAGATGAGATTAATCTGGCTGCTCCTGAAACACTGGAGTGTCTAAGTGGTTTACTTGAAGGATCTTCTGGCTCTCTGGTTTTACTTGATCGAGGAGACACAGGTAGCATTGGGGTTTGACTTGGCACCAAATCTTGGTCACTTAACATGAGATTCTTTTGGCTAGACATATTCCAGTGGGGTTTATTATTTAGGTAATGACTTCCTATGGAAGTATATTGAACTATTATTAGGTGTTGTGGGGTTTGCAGAGAAGAATAAGGTAATTTGTCAAGGCATTTAAGTTGTAGATACACAGACATTGTCCAAATAAATTGTACAAATAAAGGACTTAGGTAGTAAAAAAATATTTAAAAGTAAACAGACTCACCAAAAAGACTTGGACGTGAGATTAAGCAGAGAGAGAGAGAGGGGGGCGGGGGGAGCTCTGTGCTGTCTGCTAGAAAGGTGAGCTTAGAAAAGGATTGGTGGGGGAACAGATAGCTCCAATGTGGCTCAATCTTGGGCTCTATGCATTTACCTGGAGTACTGTGGCAGATCACTTGAATGTTAAAACCTGTTGAAATTTTCTAATTTTCTCTGTAACAGAGCCACTGGTTCGACACCCTGATTTTCGTTTATTTGCATGCATGAATCCAGCTACTGATGTGGGCAAAAGAAATCTCCCTCCAGGAATAAGAAATAGGTACAGATTTTCTTTTCTTTTCTTTATTGGTAGCATTAACATAACTGAACTTAAACAATGGTTGAAATTCATTGGTCTCTTAAAAGAGGAATCTTGACTTCCTTATTTGTTACTTCTCTGTTCTATAGCTTGTAGGCATGTAAGAGAGTCTAGAATACAGGAGAGTCATTCTCTGTTATTGTTCATTATTTATTATGCTTCTCCAGGTTGATCCTAGGCTGTGTACATAGTTCTTTGGTTGTTAGTATGATACTAAAAAAGGTAGAACACAGTTCATCTCTTAACTTTTAGGGAAATTTCATTTGTAGAACATAATAATTTTAAGTGATTAGTTTTGGCCTTTTATATATGTAACATTGAAGAATAATATTTAGTGTTAGCATATGGACTTTGGGAGCCCATTCCCTCTGAAGGGATACTATTGCAGCCCAGATATGATAGATCATCAGCTTGATTCATTCTACTTGCCAGACTTTTCTTTGAGTTTTCTAGGTGGCTATTGTTTTTTTTTCTTTCAATTCTCATTTAGTGTATCTATCTTCTGATTGAATTTCATTCTGAAGTCCTATATTGTCAGGTCCTATATTTCAGTCAGCCTTAGTTTCTGTGTTTGTGGCCGTCATTCAGGTCTATCTTCTCCTTACAGTCTTTCTCTGTAACTTCATGGAGCTGATTCTTTCTTCTTTAATTAAACTCCTTGAATTCTTTGATCAAGTTTATGATTGTTCTTTTAAATTCTGTCTCCTGGGTTTCATCTCTACAAGATTGGTAGGTTTTGGAGATAAGATACTGTCCTAATGTCTCATATTATTAGTATTATTGTGATGAGATCTAAGCATGTGGACCTTTTTCATTAGTTCTTTGTCTGATATGAATAGAAGAGAGAATGGGCCTAGAAAGAATGAGGTCAGGTGGACACAGGGCACTAGGCGGGTTACAAGGTGTGCTTCATGGTCCAATCCTGTGCTGTGGGGCTGGGTGCTGTGGGTGGATCTGTTAGATGTGACATGGAAGGGTCCTGCTGGAAGCCTAGAGATTGACTGCAGATGAGAGTCACCAGGCTATACCCTAGAACAGTGAGTGGTTCTCCACTTTCCTAATGCTGCAACCCTTTAATGCAGTTCCTAACCATAAAATTAATTTTGTTGCTACTTCATAAATGTAATTTTGCTACTGTTATTGTAATGTAAATATGTGTTTTCTGATAGTCAGACTCCCCTGTGAAAGGAGTCATAACTCACAGGTTAACAACCACTGCCTTAGAGAATGATGTGATACATATTAATTTCTCATGAATAATTAATAATTTTCTTATAGGTTCACAGAACTTTATGTGGAAGAATTAGAAAGTAAAGAAGACTTACAAATTCTTATTGTGGATTATCTAAAGGGACTGAGTGTGAGCAAGAACACTGTGCAAGGAATTGTAAAGTAGGTTTTCTTTTGCTTGTCTTTACATGATTTCTTTCGCGCATAAAAATTCCATTCCATGCAAACACACACATTTTCATGATTTGCTTTTGTGTAGAGAAAACTGTTAGAAGGATTTGCTTTGAAATTTGAAATTCCTTTAGATTTTCCTCAAGAAACTACTTATACCACCTATGAAAATTAACAGGTGCTGTTCTCTTGATTACTTCTGTATATTCACAGCTTAGTATTTGAATTCCTAAATAGTAAATTGCCTTTCTTTTTATCTTTCTCTGTGTCTCTTTCCTACTTAAAATTTTTGTAGCAGCTAGATGGAAGCCAGGAGTAAGTTTGCTACTGTAAATTGATTTATTTTTAACATAGGACTTCCATGTGTTGGCACTTCAAGTGTCTTTCTTGTGTATTGGAGGCCATCTGGAAAGACCATAGTGTTCTGTGCAGGCAGCCTGAAACTGTTACAGTGCAGACTCAGAAAGCTAGAAACTGTTGAGAAAACCGCATTCCTCTTGAAGGGAATAGAATATGGGAAGAGTTGAAATAGGATAGGATATGAGCTATTCACTTAGTATTTTATCGCTTGTTCTCTACCCCACCGCTGGTGATGCATATGAAATCCAGGACCTTATATATGCTAAGCAGGTGCTCTGTAGCCCTGGCTGTCATCAGCCTTCTGAGTTCTGGGATTAAAGGCATGTACCACCACTCCTAGCTATTATACTTGTTTCTTTTTTTCTCTCAGTGCCATGCACCTTAATAGAACTGAGCTCTTCCCTTCCACACCCCTGCTGGAACCAATCTATTGTAGAGAGGGACACTTCAGCATTCTATCACAGTGTTTAAGAGATCCCTTTGATGGCTTTAGGTCGAGTCATAGACCATGATTTTCGGCCCAGCCTTTGGTACACAGATACCAACATAGACCTGGCGATAGTAAGACCACAAACCCAGATGTGGCACTCTGTGGCAGCACCAAATGGGACATCACTATATCCTTAGAAGACAGCATGGCACACTCAGATCAGTATGACCCCCAGCAGTAGCATAGCCCATGATCATCAGCATGGCTTCAAGGTGCAGCACAGACCATGTTCCTTGGATTGTCCTTCAGTGTTAACATGGGCCACAGAAGGACAAGGATGCAGACATGGCCCTCAGTAGCAGCACAGGACCAGGCATCACTATTGCCCCAGGTGAAAGGGCAGAATATCCATGTTGATGTGTGCTCACTCTCAAGGTAGCAGTGCCAGCATTACCCATGGACATCCCGTATGGAATCACCCTCTTTAAAAAGGAAAAAAAAGGCAAAAAAACCTCCCAATTCTTTTTATGGAATTTATTTCTACAGTTGTAGTTGCTGTAATGAATAAGGCAAAAAGACTTAAAAGTGAGCCAGACATTACCAAATGAAGCACTAGAGTTACCTTAAATGTGTCAGTCATAGGGACATCTGTGTAAAGGGCTTGGATTTTATCTGTGATTCATGTTTGGTTTCTTTTGCACATACAGTTGATCACTAATCACAAAATTTTGCAGTGTGGAGTTCTTATTTCAATCTTCTGTCTTGGGAAGGGTAGTAATGTTAACATTATAGACCAGGTCACATTATCTCCCTGCTTCATAACAATTTGACATTAGTATAGGCAGACAGCTCTGTTCTTTGAAATCTCACGAATTCTATTTGCCATGTGTAGGTATTCGTTGCCTCTTGTGTAGAGTCTGCGCTGGAACACAGCATATGAATCAGCCTTTTCTTGCTAAGTCTCTCACTTGTTACTCTGCTTACAATACACAAGTTTCTCGCTCTTTTCCATTGGTTCCTTTTGGCTAATGAAGTAGCACCTTGCATTTCCTAATTTTTCAAAGACATTCATTATGGTGTTTAAAAGATAAACTTCAGATTATGTGAACAATAGATTTGTATAGGCTTAGATGTTTTGATGCATGCTCCAGAGTGTTGCGTTTCTCTTTTATGAAAATAGCCTTTGGATGCTGGGCAGTGCTGGTTGTGGTGGTGCATGTGTTTAATTCTGGCAGAGGCAAGCAGATTGCTGAGTTCAAAGGCAGCTTGGTCTACAGAGTGAGTTCCAGGCCAGCTGGAGCTATACGGTGAGACTGTGTCTCGAAAAACTACAAAAGAAGAAAATTGTCTTTGCAGTTTCAATAGAGAGGTACAAACAGCAGGAAAATAATTACTATTTAATAAACCCACCTTCACTTCATCCTCTTTGTAGCTTCTACACTGCTTTGCGGAAAGAGTCTGGGACCAAATTGGTGGATGGAACTGGCCACAGACCTCACTACAGCCTTCGGACCCTCTGCAGAGCTTTACGGTTTGCAGCTTCCAACCCATGTGGCAACATCCAGCGCTCACTCTATGAGGTGTTTCTACTATCTGTCTGACTGAGGGGCTGAGTGGATGGGCTTACCATAAATGGGAGGGATTGGGGATGCAAATGCCACATCTGCTAGTGCCTACCAGTCAGTTTTGTCTCTAATATTTTGGACAAAAGCTACCCTGCTCGTTTTTCTACCACCTTATCACATTTAAAAGTTGTTGTGGGCAAGGTGGTGCTGGCACATGCCTTTAATCTCACAGAGACTATCAGATGTCTTGAGTTTGAGGACAGCCTGGGCTACACAGAGAAATGTTGTCTCGAAAAACCAAAAAAAAAAAAAAAAAAAAAAAAAATTGTTCTAGGATGTAGCACCCCAGGAGGTTAAATTTTATTCCCCCAAAAGGCCAGTTTGCACTTATCTGTATTTGTGTTTTTTCTCTAGGGCTTTTGTTTGGGTTTCTTAACACAGCTGGACAGGGCATCACACCCAGTAGTTCAGAAGCTCATCTGTCAATACATTATTTCTGGCAATGTCAAAAGTCTGCTGAAACAGGTGTGTTCTTTGGTGTTCAACTTGTTTAATCTAGAAGCAAAGCTGAATTGCCATGTTTTTGTGAGGAAAACCTTCCTTTCTGTTTTTGCTTTTCCCTTTCCATGTGTTAGAGTGTTTTGCCTGCATGTATGTCTATGGACTACTTGTGTTCTTGGAATGTCAATGCCAGAAGAAGGCATTGGTTACCCTAGGAACTGGAATTAGTGATGGCTGTGAACAAACCATGCTAGGTATTAGAATTGAACCTGGGTCCTAGAAAAGAAGTCAGCGTTCTCAATCCCCGATCCATCTCTCCGGCCTCTTGTAGCAAAAAATTTAAAAAGACTATAGATGTGTATTGTCATCATTCCAGAGATATTGGTCCTGAGAATGGAGCCTAAAAATGAGGTGGATGAAATCTCATCCAGTAGCCAACTTTATTCAGAGGCAGTTTATGCTCTGAGGGTTAAGAGGAGTCAACTTAGTAAAGTGTACAGTCACGAACAAGCCACATGCTTGAAACATGTTTTCCATAGAGACATAAACAAATAACAATAGCCAGTTGTAATGAATAATCCTAAGTAAACTCACTCTTTTATACTACATCTGGGAGGAGCATAAAAATACATTCTAAACATTCTAAGAACAATTCCCATGTTTTGAAGAAACTGAGTTCACAAGACTTGTGTTTTCTCATAAGCACTTTGTGTAAGTGAGACCGTTGCACAAGGGTATTACTATGCTCCTTTCCTAGTTGGGGGCATGAAACTTCTGGGATCAAACTTAGGATCTCATTCATGGGCAAATACTTCACCCCTGAGCTATATCACTATACTCAGCTTTCCTTAAAACAAAAACTAATTGGCCAGATGGTGGCGGCGCATGCTTTTAATCCCAACACTCAGGAGGCAAAGATAGGTGGATCTCTGTGAGTTCGTGGCCACCCTGGTCTACAGAGCTACTTCCAGGACAGACTGCAAAGCAACCTGTCTCGAAAAAACAAAAGCAAAACCAATTGATGAATTTTGTGTGTGAGTATGGGCGCACAACACCCACAGTATGCATGCAGAGTTCAGCAGAGAACTTTCAGTGCTTGGCCTTTTCCAAAGCTGAGTCAGGGTGGCTCTGTTTCTGCTTCTGTGTTCTATATTCCAGACTAGTTGGCTTGTGAGCTCCTAGCTGGTTCTCTGGTCTGCACACTTCATCTCTCTAGGGGTTCTAGCATTTCTAATGATGGTCACCACATTTAATGTTTTACATAGGTTCTGGAGATTGAACTCCAGTTGTCGGGCTTGTGTGTCATGTCTCTCACCTCCCTTTTTATTTAGCCTACCCATATCTTAAATATTTTTTTAATTGCCAGTTAGTCATTGGGGTTTGCTTAGTTACTGCTCTATTGTGAAAAGACACCATGACCAAGGCAACTCTTATAAAAGAAAACATTTACTTGGAGTGTTGTTACAGTTTTAGAGTTAGTCCATGATAATTATTGTGGGAAGCAGGCAGGTATAGTGCTGGTCCACAGGTAGTAGTCCCAGACCTGTACCTGCATTGGCTTTTAAAACCTCAGAGCCCACCCCAAGTGACTTACCTCTTCCAAGAAGACTACACCTTCTAGTCCTTCCCAGACCGTTACATTGACTGGAGACCTGAGCCTATGGGGGCTTTCTCATTCTTATTTAAAACCACTGAAAGGTTTTAAAAGGGGGGCGTGGGAAGGATGATTGTTAAAAACAACAACCATTTGAGTTTGATAAGAAATTACAAAATAACAGGCTAGAAGAAACTGAGAAACTTTCACCATCTAACTTGTTTTTGTTGCTTGCTCATTAGGATGAGAAAGATAGAAATTTGAAGTTAATTTGTATTCAACATTTTAAAAATAATACATGCTTAACTACTAAAGGCTATAAATGTAAGAATTCAGGCATTATGCTGGCCTACGTCTGTCACCTGGCAGAATGTATTCAGGCAGTACCCTGGTCAGCCCAGATGCAAAGGACCCCTTAAGAGGAAGACCTCTATCCACTTACTCTCTCTTTCCCTCTTCTGCTGTTCCCCCAAGAAAGATAGGACTTTTCCTGTCTCCCTCTTTTCTTCTGTCCTTTCTCTGTCTCTGTGTCTCTTTACCTCTTTCACCCCTGACCCCTTTCTCTTTCTAATAAAACTTTTCACTGAGCTCTGTCTGCCTGGCATGTTTGTCACTCTGACTACGTGACCCTCACCTGCCATGGAATCTGCCAAGGTTCCACGCACTTTATCATAACAAAAACATGAGGAAATACAACCACTTAAGTTTGCTTTGTGTAATTTAACCTACAAACATCTTGAAATGAGGTTGTCATTGCCCATATTACCTGCTGTCTTAGGGTTTCTGTTGCTGTGATAAAGACTATGACAAAAAGTTTATTTTAGCTTGTGTTTTATACCTGAAGCATATAGTGGCTATGGAGGAGTGCTGCTTACTGGCTTGCTCCTCATGGCTTTGTCAACCTGATTTTCTATACCGTCCAGGATCACCAGCAATGGCATCACTCGCAATGACCTAGGTCCTCCCACATCAGTCATTAAGTAAAATGCACCATGATCTGAATTGAAATACCTTCCTCTCAGATGTCTATCTTGTGTCACGTTAACAAAAAAGGAGCCAGCACACCTATAAAGTTTCTATAGAGGGTCAGTTTTGTGTCCTCCGAGTGATCCAGAATATAATAGTATGAAGCCTCTTCCCTCTTCTCTCATTATAGTACTGGCCCAGTTTTGAGGAAAATGATAGATTTGATTTTTAAAAAATCTGAGCATTTTGCTAGGTAAGGGAGTGGAACCACATGTGAAAATTTATTTTGATTCTGCACTTTTTAAAATAAACTTTCCTACTCTAAAGTAATTTTAAAACTAATATAAAAAAATTTTCTCATTCTTGGAAGTAATTTTATGTTTATATTTAGCTCATAGGCTTACTATTGGAAGCACCCAGAGCAAAGTAGTGTCCTCAGTAAGGACTGACTCCCCTCTGAAAGAATGCCAAAATCGACATCGGACTGTGGTAATTTCTCAGAGTCTTTTGTCTTTTTAGCCTATTCCAGAACCCAAAGGTGGCCGCCTTATCCAGGTTGAAGGCTACTGGATTTCAGTTGGAGACAAGGAGCCTACAATAGATGAAACATATGTTCTGACGTCTTCTGTTAAACTGAACCTGAGAGATATAGTCCGTGTGGTCTCTGCAGGGTATGTGTGGGTTTTCATTCCTGCTGCTGGGATGTTCCTACAGGAGACACAGTGTTTATTTAACCTGCTTTCCTAAACTTTGACAGAGCTTTGCTGGTATTTTTGGCTAACTGAATTATTACTTTCTAAAAATCATTGCCCTGTGATGCATTTGTATTTGTGTGATTGGTGGGAAAGCAGAGACATCATTTTAATCGTCCTTGTTGTTGCTTTGTGTTTCTGGAGAGGTTAAGTGGTTGTGAGTACTTGCTGTTCTTTCAGAGGACTTGTGTCTGGTTCCCAGCACCCATGTCCAGTAGTTTAGGCCTGCCTGAAACTAGCTCCCTAAGCTCCAAAACAAACTTCTGGAGTCCTACATACATCTGTTCACACACGCACACACAGTTGCAAAACATCCAAAAATAAGAAATTGAAAGTAAAGTTGGTTTCTTATTTTGTTGATTAAGTGACTAACAATTAATTCCACATTTTCTTACCAATACTGCCTGACAGATTGGAATTGCTCACCTTAGTAGACCCATCTCAAGCTGGACATGGTATGCAGGCCTTTAATCCTGTCCAGTCCTAGCTTCCCCTTGCTTTGTTAAGAGATTCGAAACCAGTTTAATCAGAATTCAAGTTGCCTTAAGTAACTTTGGAGATTTGTATTGTAGCTGATAAAAAAAATATGTTAAGCCAGGAGTGGTTGTATACTTCTTTAATCCCAGCACAATGAGGCAGAGACAGATAGCTCTCTCTGTGAGTTCAAGGACAGACTGCTATATATAGCAAGTTCCAGGCCAGCCAGAGCTATGTAGTGATACTCTTGTCAAAGCAACAACAACAACAAAAAAAAACCAGCCCTTTTAGCTTCTCTTCCCCCCCCCCTTTTTTTTTTTTTGTTGACTAATGTTTTACAGAACCTATCCAGTGCTGATACAGGGCGAAACATCAGTTGGTAAAACAAGTCTGATACGGTGGCTGGCTGCAGCTACTGGGAACCACTGTGTGCGTATCAACAATCATGAGCACACAGATATTCAAGAATACATTGGTTGTTACACATCTGACACCTCTGGGAAGCTTGTCTTTAATGAAGGTAGTGTTATTACTTCATTGCTTGGTTGTAGATTTTCATGCTTTTGGACCCCTTTCCATGAGCTATAGCAGATAATTAAGGCTAATTCCTTAGGGCAGTAGAATTTCTACATTGGGCCAAATTTTGAAAAAGGCAATTAAAGTGTAGAGATTCAAAGAATATGTTAAAATGGGAGTTTTGGAATAGATAATGAGAATTTGGTGATTTAATAAAATTATAATGTCAGGGAGAAAATTTAACATGTTGAACAAGAGGTATTTGTCAGCTCTGGCGGCTCCTTTTGGTTAAGAAGAAACCACGTCAATTGCAAGTCTTATTTCTTGGATCAGTTAAGTATCACAGATTGTTTGAGGGTCACGACTAGCGGTAGAGAATAATTTGCTTAGAGTTGTAATGGTTGTGTAGGACTTACGGATGTACACATTTTAATCCTTGCCATTTCCTCCTAGGGGTTCTTATTGATGCTATGAGAAAAGGCTATTGGATTGTCTTGGATGAATTAAATTTGGCACCTACTGATGTGTTAGAGGCACTCAACAGACTGTTGGATGATAACCGTGAATTGTTCATAACAGAAACACAGGAAGTTGTTAGGGCACACCCTCGATTCATGCTTTTTGCCACCCAAAATCCCCCAGGACTTTATGGAGGTAGAAAGGTATGTAACATTTGCCTCCAAAATCTGTTCATTGCTATATGAAATGATAAACTCCTTGTTAGGAATGAGATATTTGGGTCTCTCTTGAAGGTTTGAATTTTGTGGTCAGTAGCAGGGCTGCTGTTTTGTAAATTAAATGAATAGATTTTTTTTTAAAAAATAAGATTCATTTCCCATTCCTCTTTTCCAACCACTTCCATCCTTCCCTTTCCATGTCCCCTTCCCCCAAATCCCTCTCAAATTGATGGCCTCTTTTTCTATCTTTATTATTGTTACATATGTAGATATATTATGGTTTGATTGGTAGATGGACCTCCAATGCACAAATACATAAATAAAACCCACTGAATCTTTTTTGTTTGTTTGTTTATGTTTATAGGACTTTAGGGCTAATCACTTTGTATTGGATATACAGTCACGGGTTCATTGTTGTCATAGTTTTTTCATACACTCATACATTTTATTTTTGTACATTGCCTAGGTACTGTCAAGAGCCTTCAGGAATCGATTTGTGGAATTACACTTTGATGAGTTGCCCAGTTCTGAGTTGGAAACAATCTTACACAAGCGATGTAGTTTGCCGCCTTCTTATTGCAGTAAATTGGTTAAAGTCATGTTGGACCTCCAGGTATTTCATATCCTTATCTGAACTTTAATTGAGATGGACTACATTAGTTAGCATTGGTATCACAATTTGATAGTTTTCTCAAGCAAAAGTGTATTTGTTCATTTTGTTTTAGAGAGTAAGGCTTTTTTTTTATGAGGAGTTTGATTTGTTTTGGGAAGATCTTGTTTCTAAAATATGTCTGCTAATCCATTTTTTTGTGTGTATTCCAGGGCCTGGTGGAATTGACCCCAGAGCCTGTGTGGGCCATGCAAACTTTGTTACTGGGCTATATCTCTAGCTGCTATTTTTGGTTCTTTTGTAAATCAGCACTTTTATCACTGTAATTTTTGGGGTTTTGTTTGTTTGTTTGTTTGTTTGTTTTTCCTTCGAGACAGGGTTTCTTTGTGTAGCTCTGACTGGAACTAGCTCTGTGGACCAGGCTGACCTCAAACTCACAGAGATCCACCTCCCTCTGCCTCCCAAGTGCTAGTATTAAAGGCATATGCCACTACTGCCTGGCTGTCATTGTAAATTTTTATGGTATTTGCTTTATATGACAATAGTTCCCTAGTTGTGTATGTTTTTTGTAATTTTTGGCAAACTACTTATTTTTTCAAGACTGTTTTCTTATGTTGCCTAGAATAGCTTAGAACTTGTGGTTTTCTTGGTTTTTGTTTGTTTGTTTTTTTTTTTTTTTTCTTTATTTTACCATAAAGATATGGACCAATGAGATGGTTCCATGGGCAAAAACAGTTGTGTAAACCTGACAGGTTGAGTTAGATTTTCAAATACTCTGCCGCAAGGAGAGAACCAACTTGAAAATTGATCTCCAGCCCGTGCTTACAGATGAAATAAAATATAGAGATGATGTTGGTTAAGTTTGTGATTATGACACTTTATTGGTGGACCTGTTTTCCTTTTTTCATGCTTCTCCTTTGTTAACCACAAAACTTCAGTTGTTACTCTCTACATCAAGGCTAGTGATAGATAAAGGGCATTGCACACACTACTAAGACATTCTACCAACCCTGAGGTTTGTCAGCTCAGGAGGCAGGGGCAGGTGGATTTCTGAGTTCGTGGACAGTCTGTTCTACAGAGTCAGTTTCAGGAGAGCCAGGGCTACACAGAGAAACCCAGTCTTGGGGGGGGGTGGAAATTTGTTATTTTTCAGAAATTAATTAGATTGGGATCTAGAAAGTTATTAATACTCTTGGTCACAACTTCATGCCCTCATAGATTTTTGTTTGTGTTTCACAACCCATTTGGTCCAATTAGTGCTGTCTGCTTGAGCTTGGCAGCTTAGCAGTGGTCACACTCCTGAAAAGAAATGATTCTTTCTCCCACAGTAGTCATCATTGGCTAGTAGTGCATCAGCTTCATTTAGGTGTGGCCTGTGAGCCCCTCCATCCATGTTTGAATTCTGACTTGTTTGATCTTGTTATGCAGGTAACCCACAGCTGCTCTGTGTTTATGAGTGCAGCCCTGTCAGATAACAGCATTTCCCAGTGCTCTTCCCCTTCTTCCAGCTCTTGTTCTTTCTCCTCTTCCATGATACTTCTGAAGCCTTTCTGAAGATGTCATGTCCCATTTACTGAACATGTATAGTCATGTATGCTCCACAGTTTTTTGAGTAGTTATTAAGTCTTTGCATTGAATGTTGCACGCTACTAAAAGAAGTTTCTCTGACCAAGGTTTAAAAGAGCACTAATTTATAAACAAAAGTGGAAGGCAGATGTCTCTTTCGTAAATCATCAGTAGGTCTTCACCAGCCATGGGATTTTGATTAGGTTTACATTATCAGGCATGACTTCCTCCTGTGGAGCAGGCCTCATACAATCAAAATGCAGTTAGTTACCTGCATAATCATGGCACTGTTGCATCATTGGGTACAGTCTGCCTGTTGTAGCAGTCAGGGTCCATTGCTGGGTAAGATCATTACTTGCTTTTTCTCCCCCACCAGACTGTATAGTTCCCTTTTATACTCTGAAAGCTAGTTAGCAGGGAAGAAGATTCCAGATAAGTTCCAACATAATTTTTGTGTCCTGCAACCAAAATAAGTTGTGTCTTCAGTAGTAGGATTTTACCATCTAGTTATAGTAGGCAACCAAGAGCAATGACAGTAGCATGTATTATTTTGGGGGCTTCCTGAACCTCCTTGACCAACAAATTGTAGGCAGTTAACTCATGTCTTCTGAGAAGAGTATTGTTCACCCATGCAGATATCTCTGTTCAAATTCCTTCTGTTTTTTAGCATTATATTTTGTAATTATTTACAAAGTAGTTGTTTTCCGTAAGGGACTTTCATGAATCTTTAGTTTTGGTTTAACCCAGTCTCTATCCTTTCTTTTCTCCATGCCCCCTGCTCTCTTTCCCACTTTAACCCTTATCCTTCTCCCCTTTTGCATCAGAAGTGTTCTACTGTCTTCTAGCCCCAATTTTCTTTTATCTTTTGTGCTATTTAAGTTATTCTCTTATTCTATATGGGAGATGGAATTTCTTTATTGCTTTTGCATATTAGTTTGAACATTTTTTTTTCCAGGTAATTGTAGGTCATTTGCATTTCTGAGAAGTTCAATCTACTAAAATGAATTTGTTAAGAAATTTATGTAAGATATAATTCATGCTTTCTATTTAGTATAGTAAGAATCAGTTATTTGTTTTTATACTTTAATAGTCCTACCGTAGACGTTCCTCGGTGTTTGCTGGAAAGCAGGGGTTTATTGCCCTTCGAGATCTGTTCCGATGGGCTGAAAGATACAGATTGGCTGAGCAGACTGAGAAGGACTATGATTGGCTACAACATTTAGCCAATGATGGTACGTTTTAAATCATAAAATGATGCCAGATGTGTTATTAAAAGAAATGCTTTCTAAATTGTGCGTGGTACATTAATTTTCTCACTTGTTGCAGAAGTAGCCTTTCTCCCTCAGCTCTTGTTGCTCTTGTGAATAGTCATAGGCCTCTACTTACTTGTGGTTTTATTTTAAGCTTGGGGTTTGCTTTTCAGCTTTGGCTCTTCTGTAATTTCATGATTCTCTTGTCACCGCCTGTGAGTGCTGGGATTATAGACATGCACCACTATGCCTAGCTTCTGTGGGTTTTCTAACCCTAGCTTAAGTGGGTGTGTGTGGAAGGCAGGCTGTAACATGGCTACTTTTAGGGATTACACAGGAGATTGGTAGCTTATTAGCTTTGGTCTGGTAACCAAAGATAGTCCAAACTCTGGTCTGGTTATTTTAGTTTAATTCATGGAAAGGATTTATATATTATTTGCCATTAATCAAAGAAAGCATTTTATACTCTTCTGGTTTGGTAGATCATTAATATGGCCTTTTAAAAGTAAGGAGCATAAATAAAATTGGTCTGTGAGAGTTCCTTATTTCCCCCTCTTGTATTAAGATGGCGGCTTGCTGGGGATTAGTCCTGTTATTACAGAGTCATGGGACAGGATCCCAGCTTGGGGAGGATGGTCCTTTAGAAGGTTAGTCCTGGCCGCTTACATTCAAACTCCCCAGTGGAAAAAATAGTGAAATAAGAAAGGAGATTATTCAGCCTGGAAGACCTGGCTGGGGCATGGGAAGAGACACACATTCTAGTGTCTTCACTCCTGTCATAGGAACTAATGAGCTTTTTGTGGATAAGAAGTGGGTACAGTTAAGCAATATTAGTCAATGGCCTGGTTGATCATTTTCCTAGAATTGAACACAGTGCCCTGTCAACAGTAAGAAAGCTTCCTGCTGCTTAAGAGTGAGTTATTTTGAATCTTGTCAAAAAATGTTTATCGGGGATGGAGAGATGGCTCAGTGGTTAAGAGCACTGACTGTTCTTCCAGAGGTCCTGAGTTCAATTCCCAGCAACCACATGGTGGCTCACAACCACCCTAGATGAGATCTGGTGCCCTCTGCTGGCATGCAGGCAGAAGACTGCATACATAATAAATGAATAAATAAACAAACAAACAAACACCAATGCATATGAAACAAAATAAATAAATTATTAAAAATGTTTATCAATCAGATCTGTTATTTTTGGAATATAAGGTAGATTTTAGGGCAGGATTGTAGGAAAGGACAAGCCAAGGTGGGCAAGATATTAGGCCTACCAATTTAGCCCAGTGGCTGGACATTTCTGGGAGTTCTATTGGTTAAAGGTTGCAATTAACAATCTGTTGATTATGATGCTCTTGTGGACGTTGACAATACCAGTGTGCTGTAATCCTAGCACGTAGACTGAAGCAGGAGGATTAGAAGTTTGAGGCTAGCCTGAGTGCATAATTTTTATGCTTTTGTTTTAAAGTAGTAACACATGATGAAGCGTTTTTATCTGTGTATATATCCTTGTAAGTCACTGCTTACACTGAGATTTAGAGTAGTCCCAAATCTCAGAAGCTTCTTCCATGAATTTGTTTGTTTGAGGAAGGGACTCATGTAGTCCATAGGCCTTGGGACTTGTTGTAGGCAGACTGGCCTAAACTCATCTTACTCACATTTCAAAAGATTACAGGCTTGTGCCACAATGCCTGACTTCTTTCTCTTGTAAGTGGAGATAACCACTTCTGATTTTCACATGAGCTTCACCTGCATGGGATCTTAGAGTGTGTACACTTTAATTCTGACTGTATTTACAGAAGAACCAGTCCTCTTTTTTCCTTAAAACTATATGGCAACCCATCATAAGGCAATAACTCTTATTCCTAGACATTTGGATCATTTAATTGGGCTATAAAGTTAGCTGCTGTGAACATTCATATACGTCTTTTGGTATACACACTTGCTCATTTATGTTTGACATACTTGATAATCACATTGTTGGGGCATGGCTTTAGCTTGTGGTTGGTATACTAGGCTCTTCTAGGTTTTTAAGGTGGTTCTTTAGATCCCTGCTCCAGCAGCATTGGGTAAAGTTACTCTTACTTCATGTTCTCAACATTCTTCACTAGTACTACCAGATGCTTAATTGTTCCTTCATTTCCACCTTCAGGTTTCATGCTTCTCGCGGGCAGAGTCAGGAAGCAGGAGGAAGCTGATGTCATTCAAGAAGTCCTTGAAAAACATTTCAAGAAAAAATTGTGTCCTCAGTCTCTTTTCTCCAAAGAAAATGTTCTGAAGTTACTGGGTGAGTAGACCCAAACACCATAGGAACACCAATAAAATTGTGCTCATTAGAGCCTACAGTTTTATT
This sequence comes from Cricetulus griseus, assembly GCF_003668045.3. Classification (NCBI taxonomy): domain Eukaryota; kingdom Metazoa; phylum Chordata; class Mammalia; order Rodentia; family Cricetidae; genus Cricetulus; species Cricetulus griseus. The sequence continues at coordinate 109,328,324 of NC_048595.1, read as the reverse complement.
CTGCTTTGATAGGTAAATCGTCTACCCAGTCAAGTCTATTGGAGTCTAAGTTCAGCCACGTAGTGTGGACGGAAGGCATGCGGAGACTGGCAGTGCTTGTGGGCAGGGCACTGGAATTTGGTGAACCTGTGTTGCTGGTTGGAGACACTGGGTAAGGCTCTGAAGCCATAGCTTGTTGAGAATTCCCAGGTTACTGCTCTGGGGTTGGGTTATGTTTGCAGGGCTAGATGAAGCACTCAGGAGTTCCGTTTTCCTTTCTTTCTCTCTGTTGTCTTCTTTCTCTTTTCTTCCTCCCTTTTCGTTAAAAGCAAGATCTGTTATTTCTTCACCTTTGTAGTAAATCCTTTGCTTTTGGGAACAAGTGTTTTTTCCTGTTATGTCATTGGGAACTATTTTTATCCATTTATTATTTTAAATGTAGAGGAGAGAGGTTGCTAGTATTTCTTTGAGAATTTATAAGGATTGTGTTTCTTCCTCTCCCTTGATTGCTGTTGTTAGAACTAAAAGAATGAAGTATGTGTAGTTCATAGCCTACTGTACAAAGGATTTGGGAGGACACTGTTATACAGAGGAGCAACGTGAGCCTGGGTTGCAGGAGTCCTGCAACCTCTTGCTGATACAATGCCTGTGGCTATGTAGTTGGAACTTATGCTACTTATTAATCTGGTGTAAATTTTTGTAGGTGTGGGAAAACTACGGTCTGCCAAATGTTTGCAGCCTTGGCAAATCGGAAACTATACTCGGTCAACTGCCACTTAAACATGGAGACATCAGACTTTCTGGGAGGCTTAAGGCCAGTGAGGCAGAAGCCAAATGACAAGGTTTGTCTAGTAGCAAGTGTTGATATGTTTATTTACTTAAAGAACTGTGAAATTGGATTCTTAGTTGAAGACCTGATTCAGATTTATGAATGTGTACATACTTATACTAACTAGTTTATAGGGTGTCGTTACAAATTTTTGATCCAGTCTTAGACCCTTGCTTCTTGATGAATATGGGTTTTACCTCAGACATCTAGCTATGTTTGTATTTAATTCCTCCTGCTTCTTTTCCAAACCATAGGAAGAAATGGACACAAAACTCTTTGAGTGGCATGATGGACCACTGGTTCTGGCCATGAAGGAGGACAGCTTTTTCCTCTTAGATGAGATCTCATTGGCTGATGACTCTGTCCTGGAAAGACTGAACAGGTGACATAAGTGATGAATTTTTCACCTGGTTTTGGTGTCTTGTGTTTATTAATTACCCACTATTGGCACATAGGAAATGATGGAGTGTGCAGGAGTCACTGTTGTTTTGGCTTCAGGATTAGATGGTTGTTTTGTTTGTTTTATTTTTTTCTCTCAGTAATCAGAAACTATCTGTGGGGTGATAGTGTTAAAACCAAATGAGCTTGAGTTACAATGATTTTTTTCCATCTTTTTTTAAAAAAATTTTGAATTAGAGACAAGATTGTTTTACATGTCACTCCCAGTTCCCACTCCCCCCCCCAAACTAAAACCCTACCTATCACATATCCTTTCTGCTCCCCAGGGAGGGTGAGGCCTTCCATACGTGGGGGGGGGGGAGGTGTCAGAATTGTTTTGATTTTTTTTCAAAAGTATGTTCCTAGGCTAGTGAAATGGCTCTGGGTAAGGTCCCTGTGAACCCATTGGTGAAAAGGACCAACGCCCAGAAGTTATGTTCTGACTCCTCCCTCTGTGTGTGTGTGTGTGTGTGTGTGTGTGTGTGTGTGTGTGTGTGTGTAAGAGGCTATATAATGAGACTCCATTACACAGCTTATGACTGGACACCATTTAATGTTGACGGCCATACAATATAGTGCATAAGCTTTCCTTAATTTTTTTTTTTTTCCAATTTTTCTTTTAGTGTCCTTGAAGTGGAAAAGTCTCTGGTATTGGCTGAGAAAGGCAGCCCAGATGATAAGGACAGTGAAGTAGAGCTCTTGACTGCTGGGAAACATTTCCGAATCTTAGCAACCATGAACCCCGGGGGCGACTTTGGGAAAAAAGAGGTAAAATTGCTTCCTGAAGTAGGTTGGTTTAGTTTTTTATTTCAGCTTACGGACATCCATAAATGTAGTATGTTGTACTACATTTGTATAGTGGTTAACAATTCAGTGTTAGATTATAAACTCATAAAAATGTATGTATAATTACAATCATTATTATTGAAAAACCATACAGACATTTCTGTATTCCCCATTTCACTCTATATCCCCTAGATGTCATGAATTTCTCTCTTCACTGACTTGTTACTATGAGTTGCTCTCACTGTCTGGCAGTTAACTATTCTGGTTTATACCTTGCTTTGAAAGATGTGTTTGTGTTTGAGACAGAGTCTGATTAACCAAACTCCTGAACTCATTCCCTCAGCCTCCTGGGAATACATGTGCCACCATGTGCAGATAGAACTTTGCTTTTTAAAATGCTAGAATGGTCTTATGAGTGATTGCAAAGTGTCAAATAGATGTCACAGCAATGTTAGCCATGGTTGTATGTGTCCGGAATCTCAGCATTTTGGAAATAGGTCTACAACAATCTTGAAGCCAACATGGGCACATAATTTTATAGATAGAACATGTTTATTCTCTTACCAGTAATGTGAATCACCAACATTGTAAGAACAGTTCCTTCTCTTCAGAAGGTTGTGATTAGCATCAGGCATGAACCAAGAGTCTTGTGATTTCAGAAGCTCAGGGAACTATTTGGTGAGAAGTGCAGCATTGTGTGCCTGGTCAGGTATCAGTTGCAACCACACGTAATATAGGTGTCAGTAAATACTGCCTGTTATACCTCTCCTCCAGGTTAAGACCATTGTGTCCTGTGAACTATCCTGTCATGCTTTTACTATATGGCAATCTTATAGAAACAACTGACTTAATTATGGGAAATAAAGAATTGCAGTATAACAACTCCCCTGTCCCCAATAACAACAGCAAAAAGATTGTTTATGTTAACTTGCCTTCCAGGTTAGCTTATGCTTTACATAACACAAAGTGGCTATCTTTTACCTAAGAGGAAGCTACCTTTGGCTTTTGTGTCTCTAATAGAGCAAGTAATAAAGCCCTTGATTATCTAGAGGGGCAGTGTGAATGTGAGAAACATGAACCTAGGTGAGCTGTTCTTTGGTATAGACATTGTTCTTGATCCCTGAGTAATAAACCAGATAGATGATGGTTACTGAGAAGTTGATGACAAATGAGTAACTCTGCACCTGTAACACTACAAACTTCTGTCATCAGTGGTTCTGAGTTTGAAAAGGGAAAATAGAATATAGATAGTAGTAGAAGCTGTCTCACTGCAAAAGTAAAACAAATTTTTGTTGTATGGAGGTGAGATGCATGCCTCTTTATTTTCTCACTTTGAGCCAGCACTGCTCTATGGGAAGATAGTTGTATAACTGAATAGAAAGTAAAGGGATTGACTAGTACTAGAATCCTGTCATTGCAACCACTTGCTCCTTATGGCCTTGAGGTTCTGCATAACATCAGTAGACCGCGTTGGTAATGCCAGCATGAGGGGATTGTAGAGATGAGTATTGTGGCATGTGTTCAGGGAGCCACTAGACTGTATCCACTAAACTGTATCTACTAGCAGAAGGAATAAGAGAGGAATCTAGTATTTGATGGAGTCACTGCTAATGTTTTCATAGGACTAATTCCTTACTTTAAAGTTTTTAACTCTCATTAGCCATTGTGTTCTTTATAGCTGTCTCCTGCCTTAAGAAACCGGTTTACAGAAATATGGTGTCCTCAAAGCACAAGGCGCGAAGATTTAATTCAAATAATCAATCATAATCTCCGTCCAGGATTGTCTCTAGGCAGAATAGGTCATAAAGGTGAGTGTGCAGGTTGTGCTGGTGATGGTTTGGAAGGGGGCTGTTTGGGGGAGGGATAAGGTTTTTATGGAGAACTAATTGTATATATAGTCAGTGTGTTATAAAAATGAAAGAGGCAAAAATAAGAGTCCAGTAGATCTGTGGGAAATACAGTATTTACCTATCTCCTGTATTCTGGGATGTTTCATAGAAAACACTTCCTTCTGCTTTATTCTAAGGGGCTGGCATAGCTGAGGTGATGCTGGATTTCATTGACTGGCTGACCCACCAGGAGTTTGGACGAAAGTGTGTAGTCAGTATCAGAGATATTCTGTCTTGGGTTAACTTCATGAACTCAATGGCGGCAGAAGCAGCTGTGAAAAGACTAGAGACCATCTCTACTGTGACATCTTTTGTCCATGCCGCCTGCCTGGTGTATATAGACGGAATAGGTTCTGGTATGTTTTCTCTTGGGGACAGTAGGCTTGTCAAGATAGAGGAGAGTGGGGAAAGGAAGCAAAACCAGATTATATATTTTTAAAATCACTTTAATTGGGTATTTCTAACAGTCAGGATAGTCCATTTTCCTCCTCATATTCCTTGAAAAAGGTGGCACTTTTCAAAGGTAAACTAGGTCCTAAATAAAGTGGTCAGCCAATGAGAAAGCTCAGTGTGTAAATGTATTTATCACCAAGAGTAATGAACTAAGTTTGAACCACATTGTAGAAGGAAAGAACTGACTTCCACAAGTTGTCCTTTGACCTCTTTTCATGTGCTATGCTACATGTGCACATCCTCTTGCCCAAACACACACATATAATACTATTGGTACTATATATTGTCTCCAGATCAGTTTGTGATTGGGTAATGTCAGTTCATCCCTAAAAAGGCTGCTTTATTGATGGTGTATAAATTGGGGAGAATGTTTGATGTGCATTCTTCCTTTTTCTTTAGGGCTTCTTTATATTGGAAACTCTGAATAGCCTCTGCTGAGGTCCTTTTCCTCAGAAAATGTCTAAGCTCTCCCTGATCACAGTGGGTTTGATGGTACTGCTCCCTCTCTTATAGGGGTCACTTCCTCTGGGTTTGGTACTGCCCTCTTGGCTCGGGAAGAATGTCTGAAATTCCTAATAAAGAAACTTTCCAAGGTAGTCCAGCTGACAGAATATCAGAAAGATGAGTTGAAGATCTATGATAGACTCAAACCCAAAGAATTCACTGATGTAGATGACCTTTGGGGAGTACATCCATTCTTTATACCAAAAGGTAAGAGTGGTTTTAAATAAGTGATTATTCCCTTCCTGTGGATTATAAAAATGCTATGTTAGAACCTATTTTGTGTGTTACTCAGAATTATTTTTCGTGTGGCAGAATTCTAACCCCACTAAAGCTAGCAAGCCCATAAACGAACTACATAGTCCTGTTGTCTTAACAATGCATCCTAACTATAAATCTATCCTTTTTTTTTTTTTTTTCTTTTACAAAAATGCTTTTGTGAATCCTTCATAGCTGGTAGTTTTCCTCAGTATTCCTCTGCTAGCATCTGCCATATGGCCTGGCATTTGTACAGAGACTTACAAAATGTCTGTTGGTTGAGTTGTGTAGATGAATTAATGGTTAAATGAGAACTGAAGTGTGCGAGATAACAGATATTACTTCTGTTCTTTTCTTAAGGACCTGTCCTGAATGGGCACAGTATTTCTGACTATACCCTCAGTGCAGGCACCACAGCCATGAATGCCCAAAGGCTCTTAAGAGCTGCTAAACTGAACAAACCCATTCTCCTGGAGGGTTCACCTGGTGTTGGCAAGACAAGTTTGGTGGCTGCATTAGCAAAGGCTTCAGGAAATACCCTGGTTCGAATCAACTTGTCAGAACAGACGGTAAGCTAAGGCAGCCCAAAATGCCAATGAATAAAGAGAGGTAGGATTGTTTATCTACTTATAAAGATTCCTGGTGAAAAATCAGGACTCTTAGCACCAAAACCATGTCATAGTGGTGATAAGTATCACAGAAACATGCAAACTAAGTCTTGTGCACTCTTCATGGCCTGCAATATTCTTCTCTTATTTAGATGTTTTAATTCCATTTTTTTTTTGACAAAGGGCTACTCATTTCTGTATTTAATGTACCATTTAATTTTTTTTTTTTCTCCTTTCTCAAAAATCTTAGAAGTAAAGTAACTTGGAGTCTGTCCTGGAACTTTCTGTGTAGACCAGACTGGCCTCAAACGCAGAGAGATCCACCTGCCTCTGCCTCCTGAGTTCTGGAATTAAAGGCACATGTCACTACTGCCTGTCTTTAAAGTAACTTTTTAAAAGTCTTAATGAACATGTGGGACAGAGATGAAACATTGATTGGGATCTGGGAGCAAGGCCCTAGCATTGATTGGTACTGCTTTTGCTAATGTTTGTGCTAAAGCTCACCAATTAATCTCCACAAAGAACTAATGATCTGAACGTGTCTGTTCAAGGAGATTGATTGATACTTGGTGCATTTTGATCAGGAGATTCTTGGGGCATGCTTAGGCTTCTGGTAGAGTCCCAAATGTTTGGGACACTACAGAAAAAGAAAAAAGGGTCAGGGAATATTGTATGATGTCCACCCAAACATCTATCATTTTAGAATTAGGGCTTTAGGTTCCAGGAGATTTGTTTTTCTCTTTTGTGTTTGTTTTTAATTTGATAACAGTGTGAACTTTTTTACAGGACATAACTGATCTGTTTGGAGCAGATCTACCTGTTGAGGGTGGCAAAGGTGGAGAGTTTGCCTGGTGTGATGGGCCCTTGCTGTCAGCTTTGAAAGCAGGCCATTGGGTCGTGTTGGATGAGGTGAGCATCAGGACCAAAATGGGATCCTAGATGGTCCTAGAGGACAAAGGGAGGTTTCTGTGAGAATCAGTCAACTGATTTGCTGCCTGCTGCTTGGGGCAGATACCCATGGTTCGAGAGGTGGGCTGGTCAGAATAGTTATTACTCAACAAAAGAGAAAGCTTAGGTTTAAGCTAAAGGCCACAGTGGCTGTATTCAAGCTTGCACCCAGGGATTGCAGGACGTTATGGGCTTGGATACCAATTTAGAGCAACTTTCTGTTTGGGAATATACAGAGGACTTAGCCTTGCTCGTAAGACATGATGAGGTTCTGGGAGAAATCACTTAGATGATTACATTTTATTGATGTACATTCTTCCACTTACTTTTTCAGTGTTATCTAAAGGCCACTCATGTCTCATATCTGTGAGCTCTGACTCAGAATCTGTAGGCCTATTTTTAGTTTGTTCTTTTCATTCTTTATGCCACAAAACTATTGGTGAAAGTTAACTCTGTAGACCCTCTTTGTGTTTGTGTTCAGTATTTGACCGTGTTGTTACAGAGACCAGTGGAAGTTCATTATAATCCACATAATTAAACATGTTCAAAGATAAGTTTAGTCTGTATATTTCCTTATATTACTTAAAAACTTATATGGGGGTAGGATAGATGGTTTGGTGGTTGAGAAAGCTGCTGTTCAGTTTCAGTATTCACATTAGTGGTTCCCAACCATTTATAATTCCAGTTCCAAGGGATCCAGGAGCTTCTGAACTTCAGCAGGCACCAGGGACACATGTGGTGCACATACATACATGCTAGTAAAGCACTAATGCACATAAAATAAATAAATATAAAAGAAATTAAAGCCATATATAGGCTTTGTATTTATGCATATTTACACAATTACATATATAAATATAAATTATGTAATAATATTTATGCATACCCCAAATCTTTTACAGTATATGAGAAATAAAATAAGATTTGAGTTTCTCTGACTTTAATCAAGAAAACCTATTTTACTTTACTAGCTATAATTATTTGCTTGTCTTTTGTTATGGCTATACACTGAAATAATGAAACAGATACTTCCAATTTCTCTCCCAAATAGCTCAACCTAGCTTCTCAGTCCGTACTAGAAGGCCTCAATGCGTGTTTTGATCATCGAGGAGAAATCTATGTGCCAGAGCTAGGCATGAGCTTTCAAGTTCAGCATGAAAAGACCAGGATTTTTGGTTGTCAGAATCCCTTTAGACAAGGAGGCGGGAGGAAGGGCTTGCCTAAGTCTTTCCTTAACAGATTCACTCAGGTAAGATTCCCTGCTGCCCTAGTAACCAGTTGATGTTAGCATATCCACTGTGTATATAATAGAGGCCATACTGAATGGCACCCCTTCCCTATCTTTTTCCTGTCTGTACTGTGACCTGGAGACCTTAGTGTGTTACCATTTAGAAGGTTACTGCCCTTAAAAGGATTTCAAAATTATGCTCTGGCATAGAGGCTGGTCATTAATGATTTCAAGTGGTGAACTTTTACAGGTTTTGTAATGAAAGTAATATATTTCAGGATTAAAATTTGAGAATACAAAATTGCCATGAGATGAGCATAGTGTCACATGTCTTTAATCCCAGTGCTTGGAAAGCAGAGAGAGGTGAATCTCTGTGAGTTCAAGGTCAGCCTAGTCTACATAGTGAGCTCCAGGACAACCAGGACTACACAGTGAGACCCTGTCTCAAACAAACAAACAAAGAAAACTTGTACGAATAAAAACCAGTAACCCTCCATCTATCATTAGATGTTACCTCTAATACCCTGTTTGCTGATGGTTAAGAATTTTCTGAGTATCATTTAATCATGTTTATTGTGCTGGAGAGGTGGCTCAGTGGTTAAGAGCAGAGGTTGCTCTTGGAGAGGACCTTGATTTGATTCCCAGCCCGGCTGCTCATAACCATCTCAGTCCCAGGGGATCTGACATCCTCTTCTGACCTCAACAGGCACCAGCCACAAATGTGGTAAACATGCATGCATACATGCAGACAAAACACTAATGCACATAAAATAATAAAGTTAACTTTTAAAAACGAATGTTTATGGGCTGGAGATATGGCTCAGAGGTTAGGAGCACTGCCTGCTTATCCAGGGGTCCTGAGTTCAATTCCCAGCAGCAGCATGGTGGCTCACAACCATCTGCAATTCAATCTGGTGCCCTCTTGTGGCATGTAAGCAGAACACTGTATATGTAATAAATAAATAAATCTTTAAAAAATGTTTTATGGGCTGGAGAGATGGCTCAGAGGTTAAGAGCACTGACTACTGTTCCAGACGTCCTGAGTTCAATTCCCAGCAACCACATGGTGGCTCACAGCCATCTGTTATGAGGTCTGGTGCCCTCTTCTGGTGTGCAGATATACATGGAAGCAGAATGTTATATGCATAATAAATAAATAAAATCTTTAAAAAGTTTCAAAAAAATGTTTATTATGAAAATTGTCACACATAGAAAAGTTGGGTGAATTCTATAGCAATCATGTCCATACTATCTGAATCTGAAGTATTTAAGAATACTTGTAGGAAATTCTTGAAAACAAATGCAATCTAAAAGTGAATTTCATGGGTCTCTTTTCTTTAATTTACTAGATAAAGCTTAAAAGCCTAGCCTATTTTTTATATTTTGAAATTTATAGTTTTTCATTGCAAGACATTTTAAAAACTCAACTATTGTTCTTTAGTACTAAGTAGAACTAGCACACAGCATGTTAGGAGTGTCATTTTCTAAAGAAAAGCATTGATATTATGTGATGTTTGGGTCTTACAGGTCTTTGTGGATCCCCTTACGGTAGTTGACATGGAGTTCATTGCCAGTACTTTGTTCCCAGCCATTGACAAAAGTATTGTTAAGAAAATGGTAGCTTTCAATAACCATGTAAGTACCAACTTGTGTTTTCCTTACTCTTTTGAACCATCATTTCCTCAGAGCAAGACTACCAAATTACCAGTCTGATGAAAGAAATGTAGAATTTCTGCAAGTTTGTAGTGGAATGTGAGCTACTCTTTTGATGGTTATATCTTTCCTACATTGTGAAGCAAAGCAGTGATGCTTGAAGGGTCTTCTTGGCATTTGGAAGTTTAGGTTAGGAGGAATCATTTGAATCAAACCTAGTAATTTCCATTTTAGGTCCTATATGTATATGTAACATATTTATTGTTATAACGTACATAGTGCAGTGCCTGATAGGATTGATATTCAATAAGAATGTTTTATTTCTAGATTGATCATGAAGTGACTGTTGAGAAGAAATGGGGGCAAAAAGGGGGACCCTGGGAATTCAACCTCCGAGACCTTTTCCGCTGGTGTCAGTTGATGCTGGTTGACCAATCTCCTGGCTGCTATGATCCTAGTCAGCATGTGTTTCTAGTTTATGGTGAAAGAATGAGAACCAGAGAGGACAAAGAAAAAGTGAGTCTCATATTTCTTCATTCATCTTTCTTTCTAAAAACCAGTTCCTTCTGAAGATAGAATAGATAGATAGAATGAATGCCTTTGGCATTTCAGACATTGCTAGGACATATGAAACACTCCACTGTCCTAGCACAGTTTTGCATAGACAATTTGCTTCTATGTCTATACATAGTCACAAACCTTAGAGCAGAATTGCCAGCACTTGCCTGGTTTCTGTTTCTAGCATGATGTAGATAAAAACAATATTGTCCTCCAATAATAGAGAGCTTGGCTTTCAGTTCTTTCTAGGTTCAAACAAGGATATTGCTGTAATCCAGCAGAACTGAAGTTTGCAGGTGGTTTTGTTGTTAGGTTCTTAATAATTCAGTGTCAAAATATGATGTATTTTATCTAGAAAGCATAAGTAGATATAAAGAGAAGATAATTTTGTTTTGTTTTTCCTTTTTTTTCTGTTTTGTTTTTCACCCGACAAGAGAAGATATTTTGTATCTAAGTGGACTATAAATACACCTTTGAAAACAGAACTTGACACTAGGATTCTAGTTTACAGTTAGAGTCTTCTGTGCTTTTGTGTATAACTGAGATTTTCCTGTGTTGTCCAAGCTGATCACAAATGTCTGGATTCATGTGATCTTCCTACCTCAGCCTTCCCTGGCAAGACACCAGGCATGCTTCACTGTACCTTGTTCTTGTGCATTTGGGCTTGTGTAAAGTCTTACTCATTAAATTCAGAACAGATGTGACAGGAAGTGCTGTCAGTCTTGGAATCTTAGAGGACACAGAAGCAGTTGATAGGGTGGGCCCAGTTTAGGTGCTCTGTGCTTTACTTGCTGTTGTTTCTACTAAATCTCATCATTTAAAGAGGAATTATTGGGGAAGAGAGAAATGGCTCAGGGCTAAGAGTGCTGGCTATGCAAGCATGAAGCCCAGAGTTGAGATTCCATCACCCACAATAACAGCCAGGCATGAATCCCTCCCCAGCCTGTAACCCCATTGAATGGGGTGGTAATGAGGACTGCTGGTTGCAAGCTTAGCTACCCAACAGGAGCTCTAGGTTCAGTTGGAATGTGATGGGGGAAGACATCTGGCCTCTGCCCATGTACACAGCTCCCTCCTCACCATTTCCTCTTTGCCCCAGGCTCCGTGTCTGTCTCTGAGAGGAAGTGAATTGATGTGCATACCAGTTCATGTATTAGAAGCAATAATTCTTTTGGAGAAATGCGAATGTATGACAAATCAAATGAATTTCATAACCCTCTTACTGGATTGCCCACATTCACTTATAAATAGTATTCAGAACTACTCAAATGTTGACAGCTCATTACCTACAAAATAGCTTTCAGTCATTGCATCAGGATAAAATGTTCAGCTAGTATATTTTGGCTGTTTTATTATTCCATAATTCACATAACATTAGGCTAGTCTTCATTTTGCAAAGTTCACATGGCATTAGCTAGTTGTTTAATTTGTTAGTCTCACAATATGAGCATCTCTGAAAATAGGAAGTCAGTGAAATGCAATAAAAGCTGCAGTACTAAAGAGGAAGATTCCACACCTGACCTTACATGGAAGGTCAGTCAAAACATGGCATACTAGCTGAGTTGTGGTGGCACACACCTTTAATCTCAACACTCAGGAGGCAAAGCTGGACAGATCCTATATTCAAAGCCTGGTCTGCATAATAAGTTCCAGGACTACACAGAGAAATTGTGGCAGAGGCAAGCTTAACTATTGATTCAAGCTAGCCTGGTCTACTTGGAGAGTTCCAGGCCAGTCAGGGCTACATGGTAAGACCCTCTCTCAAAAAGAAACCATAGAGCCAGTGGTGGCACACACCTTTAATCCCAGCACTTGAGAGACAGAGGCAGGCGGATGGATCTCTTTGAGTTTGAGGCCAGCCTGGTCTACAGAGTGAGTTCCAGGACAACCAGGACTATTTCACAGAGAATCCTTGTCTCAAAAAGCAAAACAAGAAAACAAAAAAACCATGGGCATACTAAAAACATCAAATGCTAAATATTTAGAGTGTTGTTGAAATCTGAGTGTTTAGTCTCATATTAACCAGATATCTTATGTAGATGCAAAATAAAGAACTGGACATTTAGAATATTTCTGGTCACAAACACTTCAAATGAACACTCAGCCTACAGTATATTGTTTGGAACTATAATGTTCACCAGTTTTCAAGTTGTTTGCTGTGGTCTGAGGAGAGTTTCCCCACTCCTCCATTTCAGAATTGCTCTAATTGAGCAAATTAGGGGGCTTTGAATAAAAGATGATGAAAAGTAAAAATAGTGAACATTGGGGTATTAAAAACCCAGATAAATGAATCTGTTTTTGTTAAAAAAAACAAATAAACCAGCTAGATGGTAAGTTTACTCTGTTGACTGTGTCAGAACATTGGGAAGAAAGGAAGCTCTAGTGTGAGCCGTGAGCCGAGCGCCTGGAGGTATCTGACAGCAAGACTATTCATGACACTTAGGATTTCACTTACACTGTTCCACAGTGATTGTGAGGTTTTCTTATTTTTTTATTTTCTGATGCTTTTCAACTTTGGAACAATTTTGGGTGTGATTCTAATTTTTCTTCTTCCTTTGTGCTTGTTAGTATTTGTTTGTTTGTTTGTTTTTTTCGAGACAGGGTTTCTCTGTGTAGCTTTGGAGCCTATCCTGGCACTGACTCTGGAGACCAGGCTGGCCTCGAACTCACAGAGATCCACCCGCCTCTGCCTCCCGAGTGCTGGGATTAAAGGCGTGCGCCACCAACTCCCGGCTGCTTGTTAGTATTTTAACTCCTCCTACCTAGTCTCACAGACTCCTTAGGCTTTAAAAATAAATCAGTAGACAAGTAGTTGCTAGTTTCTAAAAGCAGTGTTTCAGGGAGTCTGTATTATTGATTAGATGAATAATTTATGAAGTAGAAATAATAACTTTTCTGCAATGTTGTGCTCTAGCTAGTACATATTTCCTCATACTCTTCATGTTCGCCATGATGGGTTTTTTATTTATGCTTTTTTTTTTCTCCCAAGATGTGATTTCCCTATATAACTACCCTGGCTGTCCTGGAACTCACTCTGTAGACTAGGCTGACCTCAAACTCACAGAGATCCTCCTGCCTCTACCTCCCGAGTGCTGGGATTAAAGGCATGCACCACCATTGCCTGGCTTCACTGATACTTTTATAAAGTAAAAGCAAATGTTTTATGTCAAGATTGGCCATACTGCCGTGGCTTTGTTTTAATTTATACTATAATTTTACTGAAATCTCAAGTAGTTTGAGGTCATATAACTACTATTTAATTTTAAGTGTGTGGGTGCTTGGCCTGCATGTATATCTAAATCACATGCATGACTGATAGCCACAGAGGCTAGAAGGTATCGGATTCCCTAGAACTAAAGGTACTGATAGTTGTGAGCCACCAGGTGAGTGCTGGGAATCAAGCTGGGGTCTTCTTGAAGAACAGCCAGTGTTTTTAACCACTGAGCCACCTCTCTGCCTCTATTACTCAGTTCTTGAGCTCGTTACTTTTGTTGTTAATATAGTTTATGCTTTTTGTTTTGGTTTTTGACACTAGATCTTGATGTATCTGAGACTGAACTAGCACTATGTAGCCCAGACTTGTCATAAACTTGTGTTCCTCCTGCCTTAGCCTTCCCATGCTGGGATTATAGGGATGTGCTTCAATACCCAGCCTTACCCTGTGATGTTTGTAAGAGAAAACTCAAAGGGAAAGGAAAGCATTTGCTGTTATTGTCTAAGTGTAGGGACTTGTCACTGCTTGTTCTCTGAGAGGATTCATTTCATCATCAGGTAAGAATTTATAATGATTTGTATTCTCATTCCATTATCTTTCTTTAGATCATCACTGTATTTAAGGATGTGTTTGCTTCTAATTCCAAGCCGTATATGGGGACTAGACTATTTCATATCACTCCCTGTGATGTTCAGGTAAAAAGACTAGAATAACCCTTTCTCCCTTGACAGTTTTCCATGGTTTCTTCTACCTCACTACATGTCACTGCCATGTTTTCTTCAGATCGGCTACTCAGTCCTTTCTCGAAGCAGCTATGTTCCTCATCCATCTCACCGGCCGCTGTCACTCCTACACCAGTCTTTCCAGTCTCTGGAACCCATCATGAAGTGTGTGCAGATGAGTTGGATGGTCATCCTTGTGGGGCCAGCCTCTGTGGGCAAGACCAGCCTGGTCCAGCTTCTGGCACACCTTACTGGCCACACCTTAAAGGTCATGGCTATGAATAGTGCAATGGATACTACTGAGCTTCTTGGCGGATTTGAGCAGGTACCTGGTATACTTTTACATTGCCAGGCATAACACAATAAACTTTTTGCCTGTTATGGCAACTTTAATATTAGTAGTGACTACATATGCTCTCTCTTTGGCCAATGGCTTTTCCTGTGCTCTGGAAATTGCAGGTTGATATTATCCGACCTTGGAGACTACTACTTGAGAAAGTAGAGCACACTGTGAGGGTACTGCTAAGGGACAGTCTTCTTACCAGTGCTGATGATACAGAAGTAGTGTTGCGAGCCTGGAGTCATTTCCTTCTGACATACAAACCTAAATGTCTTGGTGAAGATGGAAAAGGTGTCACCATAGAGATAGTCAACAAACTGGAAGCAGTATTGCTACTTATGCAGCGACTCAATAATAAAATCAACTCATACTCCAAAGCAGGTATGTGTTTATGATATATTTATCATACACTTAGCATTTCCTATCTTGTGTCTATAGGAATATATTTGGGAAATGCCATGTCATATTTTTAATACATGTTATGATTGCTACTCAAAACTTGAATATTTACTTTGAAAGTAAAATGCTGGAAGAAAGGAATTCAGGTTGATAATACTGTAAAGGGGAATACAAAAATAACTGGTTACCAAACTGTGTTCTTCATTTTATGCTTATTCAGCTACAGGTCATACATAATACCTGTCACTATCAAGTATTTTTTGTTTAGTTTTGTTTTTACTTAATAGTACTTCCTCACAAAATGAGCATTTTCATTTTTCCCTCTGTGTTGAAATCTGACTGGATGTTAGATACTGATTTTAAATTGCAAAATACTACATTTTATTTTATTTTATTAAAGATTTTATTTGTTTATTATATATACAACATTCTGCTTCCATGTGTATCTGCACACCAGAAGAGGGCACCAGATCTCATAACGGATGGTTGTGAGCCACCATGTGGTTGCTGGGAATTGAACTCAGGACCCCTGGAAGAGCAGACGGTGCTCTTAACCTCTGAGCCATCTCTCCAACCCCTATATTTTATTTTTTAAAGTCATTTAACTTTTCTTGGTAGGTAATAAGCTGCCTATGGATTATTTTAATCTTTTTAGGATAGCTTCTATGCTTTTCAGGGCTGAGGAGGAATAGCATTTTACTCTTGTGACATGACCCTGAAGCATCTCATGTCATTTGCTGAATGCTGTGTATTTTCTGAGAGGTTGCTCCTTGGGCTGGTGGCAACTGGAAGAGACCCAGTTTTAGTCCAGCCCAATCTTTGTATAGATGACTTTTATATGGATGTGCGGGTTATTTAAACAAACGCACCAGGTCCTCTTCCAGGGACTTCAAAACATTCTCTGAGGAGTCCCTCCTTTAAAGTATGCTGCTGTTCTTTCAAGTTGTTCCACCTGACCTCAATTCAGTGAGATCCTGTGTCTTTGGTTTCCCTCCCCTCTTGTAGCTTCCTACAAAAGCAATTGTAGGATTCATCTTGGTTTTTACCTCTCTGCTCTCAGGTACACCGTGTTGTGCTTCCTTTTATTCTGTCCCATTTTCCAGTTAAAAATCTGTTAACTGTTTTCCAGTTAAAAAAAGTCTGTTCTCATTGCTCAAAGCAAGAATCCAGTGTAACATCATTTCTAACAAAATAACTGTTTTAAAAATCCTAGACCAGGGCTGTTAGTGCTAAACTATAAAGTATTTGTGAACTATACCTATGGATGGATGGATGGATGGATGGATGGATGGATGGATGGATGGATGGATGGATGATCTCTTCACTATAAAGAAAATGTAGTTGAGTGACAAAAAGTTGGTTATACTTTTTGTCAGCGTATAGATTCTTAATATAGAATTATAATGTAGTGGATGAGAGACCTTCCTTTGGACATTTTTGAAATTGAAAGACACTAACATTATTCATCAGAGTCAACACTGAGTCTGTGGCTATTTGGAAAGTTATTGAAACTTTTTGTCTATATTGAACATAATTTTATTATCTCTGTTTAAACAGTGTTGGATTTGTTTTGTGGTTATCCTGGGCAGATGGCTGCTTTAACATTGTGTTTAAGTGTGGTGCTTATTGTCTATAATGTTACAGACTTTGCCAAACTTGTCGAAGAGTTCCGGAGTTTCGGCGTAAAGCTTCTGCAGTCAGCCAGCGGCCGGAGTCATGGCAGCTTTGAATGGGTTGACAGCATGTTAGTTCAGGCCCTGAAGTCTGGAGATTGGCTTTTGATGGACAATGTTAACTTCTGCAAGTAAGAATCCATTCATGCTCCGTGATGACAAATCCTGAGTGGGTCTGGCTGAAACTTGGCATGTGTTTGTTACCTGTAAACATACACACTGAGGTTCTCTGTATTTTTAATCTGTTGACTTTCTCACTAGCAGTGCATCTTCAGCCATATAAACAGTCTGGGTTGGTCATTCAATGACTAAAGTAAAGGCTAACAAAATTGGATTGCTTTTCTATACAGCACTGGGCCTTTTAACATTAGAGATTACTTATTAGGGTCATTTTAAATACTGATTTTTCTGAAATACTGGATCCAATATAGACAATCATTAGTATTACTAATCACCACAAGTCATCCTACTTTTTAATACTAGAACAAGGAAAAGGGCAAATAGGAAATTTCTATATTAGAAGTTATTTTTAAGTGGTGGTTTCTCTTTGGATCTTTTTTCTGGATGTTTTCAATTGAAATCCTGGTACCTTCAAGTATATTTGATAACTTCAATTTTCTGTGTTCCATTTATTCAGCAAATGTGTGTACTTTTATAAAGCTATGTGGCTTAGGGAATGGGAATGAGAAAAGGGAGCTGGCCCTTGGAAGAGATCAAAGTGCTGTATGGGGTGGTCTCTGGGAAGGAGATGTGGGTCTGAATGCAAGTGCAAGCATGTGTAAAGAGTATTGGAGTCACGCTAACATGGTGTCCTGAATGTCATTTGAATTCTCTTTGTGCAGTCCATCAGTGCTGGATCGCCTGAATGCTTTGCTGGAGCCTGGTGGTGTCCTCACCATTAACGAGAGAGGAATGGTAAATGGAACCACTTCCACAATAACACCACATCCTGGTTTCAGGTACGATAAGTTTCTAATAAAGGTTTTGGTGGCTTCAGTAACAAAGACATCAATTAGAACCTCTTTGTAAACTGTGCACCGTGTTCTGAGAAGGCTACCTGATAAAATGTATATATTAAGACCCTCCTGTTTGGTAGGCTTTGAGGACAGCAGAATACACAAAGATGTGAGGTTCTTCTCTAGGATTAACAGTGAGGTGTAAAAGTCACAATCCTTTGCTGATAGCCCAGGGAGAAGAAAATGTGTCCTGTGTTAACTGGGGTCTCGTGGGTGGGACTTGTGAGTTGAAAAGAAAGAAGGATGGCATCTGTGGTTTGGCTGAAGTAACTGGGCAAATGAGAAGGGGAATACTAGCAGAAGAGCAGGTTTGGTATGGGACAGCTAGTCAGGAGTCTGTTCTTTTTCTAATGTTAGTAGAGATGTCAGACAGCTACATGAGGATGTATAGGGACATTGATGAAGAAAAATTGACTGTTCTGTAACAGTCAACAAACAAACAAAAGTTGTACTGTAACAACAAAAGTTGTACTGGCTAGATTTATGTCGACTTGATACAAACTAGAGTCATTTTAGAGGAGGCAACCCTAAAAAAAAAAAAAAAAAAAAAATACTCCCACCAGATTGTCTTGTGGGCAAGTTTGTAGTGCATTTTCTTGACTGTCTGTGTGGGGAGGACCCAGCTCACTAGGCATTGCTACTCCTGGTCAGGTGGTCCTGGATACTATAAAAAAGCTGATGGGCTGGAGAGATGGTTCAGTGGTTAAGAGCACTGACTGTTCTTCCAGAGGTCCTGAGTTCAATTCCCAGCAACCACATGGTGGCTCACAACTATGTAGAATTAGATCAGTGCTTTCTTCTGGCATGCAGGCATACATTCTGGCTATATATATAATAAATAAATAAAAATCTTTAAGAAAAAATAGAGAGAGTGAAGAGAGAGAGAGAGAGAGAGAGAGAGAGAGAGAGAGAGTGTGTGTGTGTGTGTGTGTGTGTGTGTGTGTGTGTGTGTGTGTAAAAGTAAAGCTAGCTGAGCAAGCCAATAAGCTGCAGTCCTCCATGGCCTCTTCATCAGCTCCTGGATGTAGGTACTTGCCCTGCTTCAGTTCCTCCCTGACTTTAGATGGACTATGATGTGGAGCTGTAAGCTGACATAAACTGTTATGGTGCTTTAGCACAGAAGTAGAAAGCCCCACTAAGACCAGAGTCCATTGTTTGCTTTTCTGCTCTATGTGGATGAATCAGAACATGTATCAGCATGGCCCGAGTTGGGGGGAGTATCTGAAAGCAAGACTTTCTAAGTTCTCAGTATAGTTCCTTAAGACAGCCAGTTTATGAGACTGGAGAAAGGGCTCAGCAATTGCAGCTCTTGCAGAGGTTTGCAGATTGGTTACCAATACCCACCCACGTTGGGCACCTCATAACTATCAAAACTCCAGCTTCAAGGGATCTGACACCCTGTTTAGTACTTTGCAAGCACCCACACATAAGTGTACAAACAAACTCAAATACATACACATTGATAAAAATAAACCTTTAAAAACAAAAGTAGGTATAGAGAAATTGATTCAGTAGTGTTGACATATTATAAAAGAGGAGTGGTAATAGTGTCACACAGTAAGGTGGTGTTATCTTCTTTGATGGATTTCTTGTAGGTGAGCCACATATAATTTGCTATTAACAATTGGTGCTAGAGGCCAAAACCATTAGTTACACACTGGGATTCAATTTTTTTTTTCTCCTTCTCAATTTCCTTTTTATTATTTCCTCCTCATTAGGCTTTTTCTCTCCATGGATCCTGTTCATGGAGAAATTTCCCGGGCTATGAGGAATCGTGGACTCGAAATCTACATTTCAGGAGAAGGGGATGGAAGCATCCCAGATAACCTGGATTTGAAAGTTCTGCTTCACAGCCTTGGGTTGGTGGGGGACAGTGTGTGTGACATCCTCTTGTCTCTGCACACAGGGGTCCAGAACATTGTTAGAGGTGAGCTTCTTGACTTCAGGACCTTTACAGTTACAGTCCTACAGCAATTCATGGTGCTCCATTGGGTCTATAGTCTAGGAGTTCTCACAGTTGGTATACAGTGAAATAGAAGTGATCAAGATAGCTTGTTTAAAATGTAATATCCAAATGTAATACCTCAAGAAATAGAGTTCTGCTTATCTAGGGAAAGTGTAGCTGTCAGGATGTTAAGCTACATAGGAAGGAGCTACAGAGATGGCTCAGTGGTTACATGCACTTGCTTTTCCAAAGGACTGGCATTTGGTTCCCAGCACCCTGTCGGTGGACTCAATTCCAGTTCCAGAGAATCTGTCACCCTTCTGCCTCTTTGGGCACCCACACTTGATGGATAGATTGATACATATACACATAATTAAAATAATAATGAATACATGCTTCTGCAACAGGGACCATTTGCTGAGTAATATGCTTTATGCTTGATATTCAAGAGCTTTGACTTCATATCCTGGGTCACTATTGCCCCCGTGAAGGGGAAATGAGGTAGAAACTTTGAGTTGAAGCAGCTCTACTTTTTGTCATTGTTTCTTTACAATAAAAGGATGAATGGTAATAAGTGAAATACTATTTACTGAGCAATTGTTGCATGCTGGGTACAGTTCAGTTTGTCTGTTCTGCATGCATGTTTCCCTGTCACAGCTGAGGCTTAGGGGTTGATAATTTGTCAGAATTAGTTATACTGACAGTTGGGATTTTAAAGTAGGCCTATTTTCCTTTGTATGGGTCATGCTTATTTTGCCATCCTTGGTGTGTATCCGCTTGAGATTTTTACATGTGACACCTGTAAAAGAGTTCTCAGATAAGCTGCCGGCAGTCTATAAGAGGGAAAGCAGATGAGGGGGAGAAATAAGAGTATCTGTTGTGCCCTCAGAAGACCCTAGCTATAATGAAAATATGGGGTTAGGAGTCAGTGTACAGAAGAATAAGGACATATTTATCAGTTTTTAATCAAAGGTTTTAGAAGAGACTGATCACACATACAACAATGTTTTATTTTTATAGGATCTCCAACATCATCTATTTCAACTCTCAGTCAGACAGCCATACTCATTGTTCAGTACCTAAAGCGAGGTCTGAGTTTAGACAAAGCCTTTTGTGAAGCATGCTGGGATGTGTATGTCTGCTCTCAGCACTCAGCAGCAAACAGGAAGGTAATGTGAATGTTTTATACCACTGTTTACGTTGTAACTCTGAGGTAGAGGAAATTACCTTTGAGGATAGCAACTTTTAAGAGAGTTCATTGCTATTTTGTTCCAGTTAAAGATTTATATCTAGGTTCTTTTTTGGAAATTCATTTAAATGTAAGTATTCCTTTTCTGAGACATTAACAAAACAATTGATGTTGTCCAAGTATTGATTGCTGTGTGAGCCTTGAAATCTGTTGGTTATTTTTATAACATGATCAGTGCTCTTGACTATGTGTTTCACATTTGACAGCTTGTGCAGGCTTTGCTGGAAAGTCATACTTCGTCTTTGAAAGCTCGGGAAACCTGGGGACATGCCATTCTTGCCACAGGGCTGTGGCCAGATTCTGTGCCTTCAGCTCTCTTTGCGACAGAAGATTCTCGCCTTTCTGTTGTCCGAAGTGAAGGGCAGATCCTGGCATACTGTCTCAACAGGATGAGCCTGAAAACTAGCAGCTGGACCAGGTCAGCAGAGTCTTTAGTGTGTTCTCTTGGATAGATTTTGCTTTTGTGGAGAATGGTGAGCCCAGCATTTGTGACCACTTATTATCACATTTTTACTGTTTATCCTTATAATTATCAGTCCCATTTATTTAGAAGTTTTCCTAGACTGATGAGCCAGATTTTCTTGTTTTGGCTGTTGTATGCTCATAGACAGCAACCAATCAGAATGTATATGCACATTACTAGGCAGGGCCTTTGTCATACTGAGCATATTTCTGCCACGTAGCTATACCCTGTTCCTAACTGTATTTCAGTTATTGTTTGTCTTAACCTCTTCATCTCTTTGATATGATATTTGCAAAACCATTATCCTTGGTTTTTTTGAAATGCCATGTGATAGACTGTTCTAATTCTAACTTTTCTCATTCTGTGAGTTCCAGGAGTCAGCCTCTTACTTTGCAAGACTTAGAGAACATTATGCAGACTTGTAGCCCTGAGAACCTGACATTTGGTGCCGTGAAAGTGGATACTTACTGGGTCGATGAACCAGAGGTTTTAGCTATGGCTGTTAAATTGCTCATAGAAAGAGCAACCAATCAGGATTGGATGCTCAGAGTTAAATGGCTTTGTCATTTGGCCAAGAATATACCACAGGG
The DNA here is from genome assembly GCF_003668045.3 of Cricetulus griseus. NCBI lineage: Eukaryota > Metazoa > Chordata > Mammalia > Rodentia > Cricetidae > Cricetulus > Cricetulus griseus. Next base: position 109,306,585 of record NC_048595.1, on the reverse strand, counting down.
TCTTGGTGAGTAGCAAAGCTTGAATTGTCCAGTGGAGGGGTTTACATATGCTTCCCTTGTTTGAGTGCTTTGGCAGACAACAGTCTGTGACTATACTGTTGGATTATAGCTGGGAAACAGCAAAAAAAATTGTGTTGTTTATAAAGCTATTAAATTACGGAGAAATTTGCTCCTTATATATTTAGAGAAATGTCTCAATGTTTCAGAGTTTGTCTTTTTCAGTTAAAAAGGAAAATATGTGCCTCATTTTCCTTTTCTTTTCTTTTTTTTTTTTTTTTTTTTTCTTCAAGACAGGATTTCTGTGTAGCCCTGGCCGCCCTGGAAGTAGCTCTGTAGCCCAGGCTGGCCTGGAACTCACAGATCTGCTTGCCTGTGCTTCCCAAGCACTGGGATTAAAGGCGTGCACCACCATGCCCAGCTGCATCATATTACTTTTTCACTTAAACATTTTTTCTTTCTTTACAAACATGTTTGTTTGAGGAAGGTCTCATTATGTAGGTCTGGCTGGCCTAGAACTCAAAAAGGTCTAACCAGCCTCTGCCTACCAAGTGCTGGGACTAAAGTCGTGTTTTTCATGTTGGTGCTGCTAGGTACTTGCTTAATTTGTCATCTGTTCAAAGCATGAAAAAGACAGTAACCCTGAAAACACCTACATTATAAAGTGTAGGACGTAGAATTTCCTGGTACTGCATCATTCATATGCCTTGTAAGCAAAGTGGGAGCTCCAGGATTGCTTTCACTGCCAACACCAAGGAGACAGGAGGGTGCCTGGGACTTGTTGGCCAAGCAGTGTAACCTAATTGGTAAACTTCGGACAAACAAGAGACCCATCTCATAGGAGGTAGATGGTCCTGACACCCAAGAGTGTCCTATGGCTTTCCCATACAGCTGTGGACCTGCACACATACCCATTAAACAATGTCAACCTTAGTAATTAAATGTATATGAACCTGCTGCTTCCTGAGAACTTATAGATAATACATATCTCTTGTTTGGTGACACTGGTAATCTAAACTAAGTATCTATAGAGGGATTTATGATGTTTTTATCTGCATTGTTTTATATGATTGGCAGAGAGAATAACACAAATGAACAGAACATAAAGTCTTTGAAGTTCAGTGACTTCTAAATCCCAGTGCTTTATTGGCCCTAGACACAATTCAATCACTTTTGTGTAGCTGCTGTTTGACTGTTTTCACCATTGCAGAAAGTTCATTTGGGCAGTACGGCATTGGGCCTTAACTATGCCTCTCATTCCACAGAGTCAGTGCAGATTCTTCTGGAAGCCAATGCCACTGCTCTTAGAAATTTTTACTCGAATTCCCTCTCATCTGGGGTCAGTAATGTCTTGAAAATATTACAGACAAATATAACAGGTACGTATCTGCTTTTCGTTTCTGTCTCTAAAAGCTTGAGGGAAAGACCTTCGCAGCTCCCACCATCACCATGGTTTTCAGAAGACTTAATATATGCAGATGCAAACTATCCTCAGAACTGTTGATTGTCTATCATCTGAAGGGAGTTTAAGAATAATGGCATACTAAAAAGAACCTGGGAATGTAAAGATGAGTCAGCTATGTAAGAGAGTGACTGGTAGAGAATGAGAAGATATAAGATTTTTGTTTTTCTGTGGTCTCTTTCACTTTGAAGGTTTGTTTGTTTACTGTTACATTAACTAGAAGAGTTTTCAGCATAAAACATTTGACTTGAAGGGAAATCTACACAGGTTCATTTGCTTCAGATAATACAAATCCTTGATGATGAGAGTTAGCTTATAACATTTCTTCTTTTGATAATTAAGTGTTCATTTGAAAGCTGGGATCACATGTCCACACTGACTTGCCTGGCTAGTTCTGGTTTTGAGATGGACTCTTAATTCAGGTGGGTGCTTTGGCCTGACCACAAACAGTTCTTCTGCCTTAACCTCTTCAGTAGCTGGGACTTGATAATTATTACCAGGCCTGATCAGTGAAATGTTTTAAGTGAAGTAATCTTGAATTGTTTTATTTCTGAAAGCCGAAAGTGTTATATTCTGAGGTAGGAGGAGATTTTGGGACTCACGGGTGTTTGATTTTGAGAGGAAGTAGTAAAGAAGCTGCTAGATTGATACTGCAGTGCCATAGACTGAAGCCTACAGTTGTTTATTCTCCCCCTGAGCCATCATGTGGTCAACATGAAGCAGTGAAAATAGTCTACTAAGACTTGCTCAACCAGGCATGTTAATTGCATAATTCTTTTCTTTTTCTTTAAACTAGATGACTTTGTGATCCCTCTGGACCCCCGGTGGAATATGCAGGCTTTGGACATCATTAGAAATTCAGTGGACTTTGATCCACAAGCAGACCAGTCTCAACAGCTCTTTGCCCTTTTAGAATCAGTTGCAAACAAGTAGGTGAAACCTATGGCTCAAGGCACTTTCTCTCATGGCTTTATCCATTATATATATCAAGTACTGGTTATGTGGCCTTTAGTTTTATAAAACAAACAGTAGGTGTTAGATGCCTTTTTCAGTCAATCAACATTAGTGATGGGCTTTTTGTTGTTGTTGTCTGAGACAGGGTTTCTCTGTAGCTCAGCTGTCCTGCAACCAGCTCTTGTAGACCAGGTTGGACTCACACACAGAGATCTGGCAGGCATCATCATCATCATCATCATCATCATTATTGGTTTATTATTACAGTGTTCTGTCTGCATATATGTTTGCATGCCATAAGAGGGCACCAGATCTTGTGAGCAACCATGTGGTTGCTGCTCACCTCTGAAAGAGCAGCCAGTGCTCTTAACCTCTGAGCCATCACTCCAACCCTGCTGGGCATTATTTTAAAGTTAATCTCTTATCTCAGGGTAGTTGTGTTTCTTCTGCTTATACGTTCCAGTAACCTCCCATTAACCTACTCATTTTCTCAGACGTTTATCTGCTTCCGTTTTCATCCTCAGATATAGCAGAATGGAATAGGAATGACCCCTTCAACTTAAGTAAACACACATGGGAATTTACATGGTTTAATGCATTTTCCCTAACTTTTTATTGCAATTGGGGGGGTGGTCAGGGAAGTTTTTGGTTTTGTTTTATATCCAAATTAACCATTAATGTGCTATTTTTAAAAATAAATATATAATTGAAATGCAGCAAGTATTACATAAAGGTATGCTAATAATGAGCATGTGATTTTGATGGATTTTCATAAGGTGAGCCCATGAGTATGATTATGTCACTAATGCAATGATAGTCACAATGCAGAGTTCAGATTAATGTCCAGTAAGGTAGAACAATAGAGTGGGATCCAGTGTTTGCCATCTACCTGCCTTCTTGGCACCCTTTCTCTCTAGTCCAGAATTTACAGAGACAGACGAGGAATGGGCTAAATGAAGGGACTAATGCTCCAAGGTTCAGACTATTTCTGGATGATGGTTATGAGTCAGTGGTAGACTATTTACCTGGTGTGCTAAATGCACAGTTTGGTACCAGTACTAAATCCCCCCCAACCCAACAACAACAACAACAAAAAAAAAAAAACAAACAAACAAACAAAAAACTTTGTTAATTCAAAAGAAGTTCTGTTAACCAGTGAGCAACTATTTCATTCCAGGACAATTCTCTATCTTGACCGGGAAAAGAGGATTTTCACTGAAGCAAATTTGGTGTCTGTTGGTAGTAAAAAGTTAAGAAGCAGTGTTTTGAGGATGTCTTTTGAATTCCATAAAGGTAAAAAGCATTTTCCCTTTTGTATTCTGGTTATGCTGCTGCTGGAGTTAGACATACTCAGCAGCTGCTGCTTTCAGATTTATTTTGATATATTGGCTTGATATGAACTCTATCCCTTTATTCACTACTGATGAGTGGCATTTACTGAACACTGATTATCCCAGGTGCTCAGCTAAATGCTGTTTACATGTCTTCACAGTATATCTCTGAAGCTAAGTATGTTCTCATCTCATAAACTAGGAACATGAGAACCATAGAAGTTCAAGATCGCATATTTAGCAGGTTGAAGATCTAGCACTTCAAAAGCAGGTTTCTTGGCCCAGAATACCTGTCAGAAGCAATTGATTGTATGGGAGTCAGCAATTATCTTTTACTTAGTTATTGTAAAACAAAATGACAGCTATGCCATTAAAAAAAAATCAAAACTATATGAGAATATAGATATTTTAAAAGCTCATTTTTTATTTTAGTGATCTGAAAGTCCAGCCCCCAAGCCACTACCCAGGTAATTCAGAGAAGACTTTTCAGGAGCAGTGATTAAAGATTTCTATAATAAATTCACACATGATCTGAGGGTCAATTTCTTTTATTATTCTGCAACTCTGACCTTGTACATATCTGTAAAGTTTTTAACTTATGATCCATTTACAGAAACATTCAGTCTAGTTTGAACTTGTTCTGAGGTGAAAATTAGCTAATTGTGTATAATTTCAGTAAAAGGAACAAAGCAGATTTTTAAGTGTCTTACAATCCTTGTGGGACAATAGATCTAGTTTTGAAGCATATCCTAGTATATTTTCTATATATCAAAATTATATAGCTTAATGAGAAGTCATCTTCCTAACCATCCACAGACATGTGCCCATGAGATTGAGATAAAGTCATGAGATGAAACACTACAATGCAGGTTCTGGGGAGACACCATAGCTCCTTTTGCAGGTGTGAAATTACAGACAGGAGCAACTGTTTCCAGAGTCACTGTTCCCACAGGCCATGGTTGGGCAGGATTCTCCTCCATGAGAGAATCATTCCTTTGGTAGCTTGACATCTGAACACTATTTGTCACCTGCTGCAACTCCCACGGCCTCTGGCAATTTTTGTCAACGTAGACTAGAGTCATTTGAGGGGCAACCTAAATTAAGAAAATTTGGGCCCAAGGGCAAGCCTTTGGAAATTTTTCTAGATGAAATGTGAACTGAAAGTTGTAAGCCAAATAAATATTGCTTTGGTCATGTTTTATCAGTGTTTTGTGTTTGGTTAATTTTTTAAACTAATTACATATACATATATACATGTATTTTGCTTGCATATGTGTATGTGTACCACATGCAACCATGGTGCCCTGGGAGGTCAGAAGACAGCATCAGATCCCATGGAAATGGAGTTATAGCCAGATAACAGCTGTCATGTGACAAACCTATATCATCCGAAAAAGTAGCAATCAATGTTAACTGCTGAGACATCTCTCTGGCCCAGTTTTTTTTTGTTTTTTGGGTTTTTTTGTTTTGTGTGTGTAAATACAAGTATAAAATACATAATTTTGCTGTGTAGTTACTGGGACATTATTTATATCTGTAGGTATTATATGCCTAATCTGCAGATTTTCTTTAATACATACAAAATATGCTTTTTATTTTTCAACTTTCTAAGACCTACTAGAGATAACAAAATCTACATTATAATTTATTTTTAAAATGTCTGAAGATTAATGGAATGTTCTTGTTTTATTTGTGTTAACTCTAAGATCCAGAGAGCTATCATAGTCTGCCTCATGAAATTGTGGCCAATCTTGCTGCTTTTTTTGAGCTTTGTGATGCCCTAATCCTGCTCTGGGTACAGTCTCCCCAAGGGATAGTTCCTGATGCCCATGTTAATAAGGTGAGCCCATGCGTTTACAAAACTTCATTGTTTGTACATAGTACATTTTAACATGTATATGCTTGTAAAACCATTATAACAATTAAGATAGTAAGATGCTTATTTTCATCCCTTAAAACCTTCCTTGTGTCCTTTTGCATTTTTTTCCCCTCTCTTTACCCATACCTGTAATCATGTATCAAAAAACACAGAAAGATCTTGTTTGTATGGCTGTATCTGTCAATGTTTTGGGGGTTTGTTTGTTTGTTTGTTTGTTTTTGGAGACAGTTTCTCTGTGTAATAGTCCTGGCTGTCCTGGAACTTGCTCTGTAGACCAGGCTGATCTGAAACTCACAGAGATCTTCCTGCCTCTGCCTCTCAAGGATTAAAGTATATGCCACCACTGTCCGGCTGTATCTGTCAATGTTAAGGGCCATTTAGGAACTGACATACAGAATATCAAATAGTCTGTTAACATGAATGATATATTTTAGTAGAAGTAGCCATTGTTCAAAATTGAAATTGGTGAGAAGAAAGCTGCGTTTCCTGTCTGCTTCTATAGTTAGTCTCATTTAAATCTGTGATGTACAGCTGGCTTCCTGTAGTTCAGGAGGTTGAAAAGGAAGTGATATTGCTTATGACCGGGATGTTCTTTGGTGGCAGTTCATAACCCTGACAGGTTTGCGTAGACTGAGCACCAGTGTTGAACTTCTGCAATACATTACTGGTCTAGTTTTACTTGTGTTTGTATTGATAATTTGAAAATGCTGGTCATTGAGTTGATGTGCTTTCCCCTATAAGTAAAAAGTCATAAATTTCATCAGAAAAATTTAAGCATTAGGAAATTGTTTACCTCTTGGTTTTCTTTGCAAGCTCCAGTTTTGTTGTTGGGAACAAATATACTTCACCCTCTGTGTATCATCCTGGATCCATATCCACAGATGGAACTTTCAGTCCAAAATAATACTTTTTTTTTTTTTCTCTTTCTTCCTTGGCTATTTAGTGAGTTGGGCTATTGTAAGCTTTGTGAAACTCTATCAATCCCCTCAAATTTAAAAAAAAAAAAAAAAAGTGCTTTTGTACTGAAGATGTACAAACCTTTTTTGTTTTGTCATTCTTTTTTTCTTAAGATTTTTTTATTTATATGTGTGAATATTTTGCTTTTGTGTATGTATACACTGACTGCATGTGTGCCTCATGCTAGAAGGTACCAGATCCCCTAGAATTGTAGCTACAAAGTTACGTGTGGGTGCTATGCAAGTGCTCTTAACCACAGAGCCATCACCTCTCTAGCTCTATGTCCTTATTTGTGAATACAGTGTAACAAGTTTACATAGCATTTGCATTATGCATTTTGCATTATGTCTTATAGGTAGTCTAGAAATGATTTAACATATACTTGAAGGTAAGTGCAGGTCATAAGCAAACATGCTAATTTATATGAGAGACATAACCATACTCTGAAGTCCAGAAGGAATCCTTGGAACCTGTCTCCTGAATTCAGTGAGGAGCAATTATATTTCAAATGTTTGTTGCTGTCTTTTTCTTTTCTTTGATGGGTCCCCTGCCTCCAGTTTGGATCTTTGGGACTTACCCAGAACCTGATGTGTCGTAGGCAAGTGCTCTACCACTAAGCTAAATCCCTATCCTCCAAATATTTTTCTCAATGGGAAAGGTTTACTTTGTGTGTGTTCAATATGAGTTTTGCCACCAGTTATATCTAATCAGTTTATCGGTCTTTTTTTCTTTTAATTTGGTCATTAATTTAAATTTCAGTTCATTTAAAAAAGTAAATACTGTGCTATGAAACTTCTAAAGGTAACCCCTAAAGGAAAAAAATCTTAGTGAAGCCACTTGGACGATGCATAAATTATGCTAGCTAATTGTAACAGCTGAATTTTGAAAATGAGCAAGATAATAGAAAAGAATAAGCTCTACAGACATGTGGAAACCAGAAGAGCTGGGAAAGTTGTATCTGTAGCAGCTATTAAAGGGTGGGTATAAATGGAGATATCAGTGAAATAAGAATTCAAAATAGCTCCAGTTGCTAGTTAGTAAGAAGAGAAGTTAATGGCACCTGACCTGCAGCAGAGCAGCTACAGGGACATTTGGCAGTTTCCCAAAAAAAAAAAAAGGCATCTATACCTTAAAGAAAATTGGTTCTATGGTAAATTAAAATACCCTGGTACAAAGAGAAGACTTTTGCCAGTTTAACCTTATACTACTCATGTTAGGCTCTCTTGAATTTTATTTTAGGTCTTTGGTGTTTGAGATAAGGTTTCACTTTGTAACCCAGGCTGGCCTTGAACTCAAAATCCTGCTTTCCCAAGTGCTAGGATTACTGATTTGTGCCACCATTTGAAACGTGTGTGTGTTTTACTGACCAATTGTCATGGTTTATTTTGTTTTAAGATCTTAGGTTCTTTGCAGTGGCGGGACCGGTTTTGGACTGTGGCTGATACTGTGACAGTAGATTCCCCAGGTCTGGCTTTGCTTGCCCTCCACTGGCACTGGGTTTTGAAACATTTAATCCATCAGATCCCCCAACTCCTGGTGAATCATGAAGACAAGTAAGACTTCGGTTTTGAGTTGTAATGTTAATATCGGTAATGTTAAAAGATAAGAGGACTAGAATTAAACCATTTCTTCTTGCTTTTGTGTATTTCCTTGGCATATTAGTAAATGCATTAAGATATAAAAATGCTGGTGGTATCCAGCATTTCCCCTCACTCCTTTTTCCTTTCTTTGAAGATACTATAAAGAGGTACAGACCATCTCTGAGCACATCCACAGTTGTCTGGGCACTCCAGCTGGCAGCTTTGCTGGTGTAAAGAAGCTGCAGGCGTTCCTGGGACGGCCATTTCCTTTTAAGGTACACCTGGAAACATGTGGTCAGTGAAACCCTGGGGTCTCCTGAACCTGGAAGCTCAAGTAGACTTGCTTTTGCTCCAAAACTATTAACCCTTCATTTCACAAGACAATGCTTCTGTTTACTCTTAAGGCTGGGAGGAGCTTTTATTACCTTAAAGTCTGCCAGAGCAACTGGCATTTATAAACTGTCTAGGCTACTGAAAAGAACTACCTTTTTTGCTCCTGAGTCAGCTCTCTCTTGGGTTTTATTTCAGGACAAGCTGGTAGTGGACTGTTTTTCACAGCTGCAAGTCCTCAACAGAGCCCTTGTCATCAGAGAACACCTGCCTGTCTTTGGGGAGTGTGGGTGGCAAGAAGACATTAATCGTCTCCAGGTGGTTGCTTCTGAATGGAATGTGAAAAAAAGTCTTCTACAGGCCTGGGGATTGATCCTCAGAGCTAACATTCTGGATGGTGTCAATCTAGGTAATATTTTCTGGTATTTGGTTTACTAAAGTGTCTTCCTCCCTGTTGCTCATAAAGTTTGCTCCTCAGACTTTAGTCTTTGGACTAAACTTCACAGGTATCATTCAGTTATAGCAGTAGATGTGCAGAAATTAATATGATTTGAATAGGAGAACCTTAAAACCCATGTTGACCAGCCAACTGATGAACTCAGATTAATAGCGGGTAAAGCAGTGCTCCTGGGTGTTGGGCATCTAGACTTAAGACTCCGACAACTTTGTTCTAATACATCTTTCTGATTGGAATTGAAGGTGAATTGAAGACTCTTGTGAACAATCAGTGTTTGGAACTAAAATCCAGAGGACTTTCACGTGACTTTCTAGAGAAAGCACATGAGACTTCTTCCCCATCCCAGCCAGACTTCAGCTCTTTAGTCCACCTCACCAGGCGTGTTCAGCTGTGGCCTGCGACGGAATACCTGGCTATGCTGTGGCAGTACAGAATGACTGCTGATTTTGTAACACAGGCCTGTCTGAGACGGTAAACCTTTTTTCCATTATTCTCTAGAGGAGGACAGATTCTCTTATTACATTGTCTTGTGTTTGTGTCATGAGGAATGATTGCTGAGGCACAGGGAAGTCAAGTCATTGATGTTTCGTAAAACAAATCTCACTAAAAGTGCTTTGATTGCTTTGGCTTCATCCCTAAAACCCATGAGGTGTTCCCCAGTACCACAGGCTCTATGTGTTACACCCTTCCTTAAAAGTAGCTCTCCAGTAGTTTCTTGATAGTTCGAACCCCATCCTCTCCCTGTTTATTTTTGGAATAGGTCAAACAAACACCAACAGATGCATGAGGAGATGGGTCATCACATCACATTTTGTCTTAAGCACACACCAATTGCACCTCAAAAGCTTTGGAATCTTTGGTCTTTGCTGCATTATCCGAAGGTAAAAACTAAAATCTAGAGGGAACTAAGCCTCGTTTTGTCTTGGTTGATTAGATTTCTGTGGCTGGTGGCTTGTGTATTGACTTTCAGAGTTCCATGTTGTAAACTTGAATTTTCAACTTCTGCATTTAACGAAAATGTTATTTTAACTCTTTTTGGGGCAGGGGGTTTGGGGGTGGCCTTGGCTGTCCAGTAACTTACTCTGTAGACAAGGCTGGCCTCCAAACTCACAGACATCCACCTACCTCTGTCTCCTGAATGCTAGGATTAAAGGGGTGTGCCATCACTCCCACTGGCCTACAACTCTTACCACAGAATATGTTTGGTTTCCAATAAATGATGTAATAGTAAAGACTGCTTAAAAATTTCTATTTGGCTAAGAAAAAAGTCTTAGTATTTTCTTACCTCTCATGTTGAATGTGAATTCTGTTAAAATACAGTTAATATAATGTCATTAGAACATCCTTAAATTTTTAAGTCATGTTTTATGTATTTCCTTTGCTGATGTTACAATTGTGTGAGTTATTTTACTTTCTGTACAAGTTTTTAAAGCTTTTCATCTTAGTTTGTAAAACTACAAATAACCTACATAACTTCGCCAAGATGATTGAGGAGTATTGAAATGAGGAATTGCAGGATTAGTACCTTAAAAACACTATTGGGTATTAATGGATGTTAGATGGCAGACTTGATAACTTGATTGATGGAAACTTTTTCAAATATTCTTTCATCTCTAGCTGTCCGCTGAAGAGGTTTCTTGCTTATGGTCAGAGTTATTTAACTCTACGTTTGGGTCTTCCTGGAGCAGTACAGTTACCACAAATCCAGAGTCCTGGCTGATGTGGAGCCCTCTGCCTAATATGCAGCAGCTGGAAGTGCCCAAGTCCCGTTTGGACTCCACAGTGAAGGTTTGTTGGCATAAAAATCATAAAAGTACCTGTTCTTTCTGTGACCTGATTGACTTGCAGAGGTGATTGTGATACTTTATTTTCTGGGAATGTTAAGCATAGTATCCAAATCATGAATGATTTATGTAATATTGAGTTAAAGTCACAACAGTTTTTTTTTTAAAAAGTCATTTAGTTTTGCTGTGTGTGGTAGTGCATGCCAGTAGTCTCAACATTCGGGAGAACAAAATAAGAGAATTACATACTCAAAGCTAGCCTGTGCAACATACGTTGTAAGCTACCAAAGTTTCTAATTTATCCCTAATCATAAAATAATGTGTCCTTGCGTTTACTTATTATCTAAGAATGTGTTCTTTCTTCTTGAGTAAGTCATGAAAATGTGTCCAACTTACTCTTCCTTTTATTTCAGCATACTAGAATTTGTTTACTTTTTAAAAAATATTTTGGGTTTTGGAGACAGCGTCTCACTAAATAGCCTTAGCTGACATGGAACTCACTATACCAACAGCTGGTCTTGAACTCATAGAGATCCAATTGCCTCTGCTTCCTGTGTGCTGGGATTAAAGATGTGTACCATCACACCTGGCCAAAAAAAATTTTTTTTTTAATCTTTGTGGGGTGGGTATGGTATGTGAGTGTGAGTACAAGTACTCAAAGAGGTTATTGGATCCCCTGGAGCTACCACGTGGGTGCTGGGAACTGAACTCAGGTATTCTGGAAGAATAGTGCACATTCTTAACTGCAGAGCTCTAATTAAAATGATGTCTTTTCTTACTCCCTACCCCTTTCTTTTAAAAAGAAAAGTTGCATTGATTCTGTGTAAGTTAGTTTTTGCCTGGGTATTATATAAGTTACTAGAATTGGTATTTTAACCCTTAATCAGGACAACTGCATGTTATAAAAATAAATACACATCCACACATAAAATTAAGATATGCATTGCAGCAGATCACTCAGAGAGAACCACACTGCGGGAGAACCAGGGTCTTAGTACTCAGATTGACAGATTCGGCATGACAGACAGACACAAACATACGAGAGGTTTGATGCTGCTGCAAAAATCTTTACTTCATCACCATAACTTATACAAGCAATACAGGAACTTCATTTTTGGCTTGAGTACAAAAAAAATGTGTATCTTAGATATTATTAGCTCTAAGTAAATGTTAAACCAAATGTGCAGGACAAGAAGCAGTCTTAGTCAGAATTATCTCGGCCCCAGACAGTGGTTAAGTTGCTGAGCTGGCTGTGATTTTGAGAATTTGATCTTGCTGAACTTTAAGATTCTTTAGGCCAATTTACAAATTCCATTAGCAATCAATAAAATCTTTTTATCCCTTGTATGTCTCCTTATAAAGTCTTCTGATTGATATGTTAATATCTATACATTTGCCATAAAATCTCTCCTTTGTCATCTAAAGACATGACACACCAAGGTGGTCTTGCTTTTTTTAGTCTCTCCCATCAGCTTAATGATATATACAATCTCTTTTCACCCCCAATGACAACCCAGCGATTAAGGTCTTTATCATAAGCTTCTGTATATGGCAAAGGGGCAGCTGTTGTCTTATAAAAATATGGACCTTTGTTCCTTAGGGGCTGCCACCACTTCCCATCAATCTTGTAATAAGTTCTGCCTGATTTAACCTTTATAGGAATTCCAAGCTCCCCTAAGTTTCCTGAATCTTCTTATTGCTCCTTTCTTTTACTTTTCCTAGACATCTGGTAAGACAACTCTGCTTGCTGGAATTGATTCATAATTGATCTGAAGCTTTTATGTTCTGTATTAAACATTTCAAATAGAGTTCTAACTAACAGGGGGCTTCTAGTAGGAATGTTCATATCCTGAGCCACCCTAGCAAGGAACTGCTCCGCTTGGACTGTAGGCGCAAACGAAACTTCAGTGATAGCATATTATACAGAAATTGCTGGTGAGGTGCTTTCAGCTCCTGGAACCAAGATATCTAGAGGTACTCAGTCTTTCTTCAACCAACACCTGATCATCTGTTGATGCTGAGAAAATCAGACCAGTCATAAGATAAAAGAAAAAAGCAAAAAACAACCCACCACAGACATCGAGACACAGAGACTATCTTGTCCTTTTGGGATCCTGCTAGTGGCCTCCAGGAGACTTAGCTAGAGCAAGCACACGTCTCAGGCCTGGACATGTCTTTAGCAATATTTGCTTCATGTCACACAGACTCCAGTGGAGTGGGTATGGCAATGCATGTAGTGTTTATTTATTTTTAATAGTTCTTACCAGATTGTCTAAAGATTTTTGCTTTTTACTTTAAGTATGCAAAGAATTAGTGAAGACAGAAATCCTGAAGTCCTGGGTCACCTGTTTTAGTTTGTTTTCTGCTGCTATGAGGAACTCTTCTGACAAAAGCAGCTTAACGAAGAAAACTTTCCTTTAGCCCACAACTCCAGGTGACAGTCCATCAATGAAGCTACTCACATTAAGAGGCAGAGTGTATGTGTCTGCTTCCTCCATTTACACAGTGCAAGATCTTGCACCCACAGTTAAGATAGTCCATTAACACAATCAGCGTAATTTCTCACAAGCATGCCCAGAGGCTTGTAACAGACATGAAAATGTAACAGAACTGACAGAAAGGTTCAAGACTTGAGTCTGTCCACGTACACTTCCTATGCAGGTGTTACCACCATGTATCATAATCACTAGTACTTGGTTATCACTTGTATTTTCTTTGATAATTCTTAAGATTGTACATCTTCTCATGTATTATCAATTGCACCTTACTGACCATGGTGCTGGGAATCAAACTCAGGGCCTTGTGTATGCTGGGTGCCGCTGAGTAGTATCTCCAGCCCTTTGCTGATCATTTCCTTCTCTGGACTTTTCAGTCTTATTCATTTTCTTCTTTTTACATTTTATCGAAAATAATTCTTCCCATACAATATATTCTGATCAGTTTCCCCTTCCTCATCTCCTTGCCTCCCTACTCTTCCAACTCCATTCTTCCTCTCTCTTTAGAAAACAAACAAGCAAATAAAAGAACAAACAAACCAGAATAGAACAAATGGGAGGGGGAAAAAAGCACCAGAAAGAAATGCGCCAAACTTCATTTTCCAATTAGAAAACATACTGGCTTGTTGAATATCATTTTGTTACTGAAGATCTTTTCATGGCTATCAATGCTAATACTTTCTTAGTAAGGCTGGAAGTATGTTTCTGATTGTCTATTGTCTATAGGGTTTGATTGTTTCACGATACTCAATTTTATGAATTCAGGTATGCTATTTTTCTGACTTTAGTATTAAACACTTAAAAATTACTTCTTTCCGTCAGTGGTAGGGTAAAAATGATTTTTTTTTCCTACCATTTTCTCCCGTATCATTGTTTTATATTAAGTTAATTTTATGTTTCTATTTATTTGTTCATTATGTGCATATGTGTTTGCCTGTGTGTGTTTACATGCACCATGTGAGGTCAGAGGGTTTCTGCCCCTCTGGAACTGGAGTTCTAAGTAAGCATTTGGGAGCTGCCTGTTATGTGTGCTAGGAAACAAATATGCTCTAAACTACTTGGCCATCTCTCCAGCCACCTTATCTATGTGTCTTGTTTTCTGAAGTAGGGAAGCAACTTTCTGCTCCTATAAACGATGGATCCTGTCCATTCTTGCTTGAAGTGTCACCTTTACTATATACCTTATTTCTATAGATGTTCTTGAATTACTTTTTTTAAGATTGATGTATTTATTATGTATATAGCATTCTGCCTGCATGTATGCCTGCAGGCCAGAAGAGGCCACCAGATCTCATTATGGATGATGTGAGCCACCATGTGGTTGCTGGGAATTGAACCCAGGACCACTGGAAAGAGCATCCAGTGCTCTTAATCCTTGAGCCATCTCTCGGGCCCTTCCTGGAAGTAGTTTTATGTTTTCGGTATTTTTGTTGTAACTGAGGCCAATTGATAACTTTTACAAAACCTCTCTCAAAGTCTCTGATGAGAATCCTAATGGGTTTCCAAGAGATGTGTGGCATGTACTGTGTTTTCTGTCATGTATTGACCACCTGACCCTTGGGTGAATTGCTCTCTGTGTCTTACACCGAAAGTTCAAGGACAGTTTAACAGACTTTGTGTATCCCATCTCCTTTGTCTGCTCTGAGTTATTTGGATCTCCTCTTGTTGCTCAGGGCCCTGGCAGCCTCTGCAGAGCTGTGTTCTCTAAGTGCTGCTTTGGTGTATTAACAAGCAGCAGCAGAGCAAGCCACTGGGACGTAAGCGGCCTGCCCCTCCTGTCTTCCTCACACGTCACCCTGGGAGAGTGGGTCGAGAGAGCCCAGCAGCTCCAGGACATCAGCTCATTGCTGTGGACTAATATGGCTGTGCCTTCAGTAGCTGAATTCAGGTATTTCTTCCCCTGGAAGTTGTCTGCAATGCTGTTGGCCATTTTCCATCATGTGTAGTAGGGTTCTTTCAGAACTTCTTTCTGAAGCATAGATACCTCACTCTAGTTAAATGAAGGTGAGGGTAGTTTTTTTTTTTTTAATAGATTAGCTTGCTTCCAATCTGTAACAGGCTACTACTGTGAGTTTGATTCCTGTATTTTAAGAAAATTTGAGCAAAATTAAATGAGAAATTCACCTCTAAATATCAATAGCCTTGGTTAATATTTCCTGAAATGAAAGTGTATATTCAAGGAGGTTGTTTGATTCATTGTGCCTCCGTATGTGCTGTGTTGTGTCCCCACAGACGCACAGACTCTCGGCTCCAGGGGCTGGTCCTGTGCTGGCACCTGCTCGGCCTCACAGAACTGCTTCCAGCACACCAACGGCAGAAGTATGTGCAGAACTGTGAATGTCTGCTGCTTGGGGACAGCCAGGCCTTCCAGCATGTGGACCAGACTCTCGGGAACATGGGTGGTCAGGAGGCACTTCCCAAAGAACTACTCTGTCTCTTGCGCACCTCCCTGCACTACTTTTTTGGTGAAGGGGAGAATAAGCAGAACCTCTCTGAACCAGCCCAGCGTGGGAGACTCTGGGTGAACCTGGGCTTACTCCAGATTCAGACTTGGCTTCCCCAGGCACGTTTCGACCCTGCAGTGAAAAAGGCATACAAACTTAAGTATGCCCAAGAGGAGGTAAGAGGTCGGTGTGGAACCTGAGCTCCTGCCCTGGCTTTCTGAATTTGCTTCTAACTTACTCCTTTAGTCCCTGTAAGATTGCTTAGAGGATGAGAGTTCTCAGGAGTCTCATAAAGACTGCATTTTCTTGTAAGATTTCTGACTTGGTTTAGCAGGGCAAAGTAGGCATTGTCAGAGAAATAACAGAATAGTGTCCCTAGACTCCAGAGATTGTGAATGTAATTCAAATGATATGGCGTTGTCTACTATTTGAACACCCAAACAAACTAAAGAAATTACTGTTAAGACAGTGATACATGTACTATATTTTGAAGAAGCGCTATTTGATAAAGGATGAAAGTTACACTGTTATCGGTAGACACTCAGTAGTTCAGTGGTATGAATAATGTTTATTTTGCCTAACAGCTTTGAGGTGAATGGTCCAGGTCTGTGGGTCATTCAGAATCCCCATCCATCTTATTGTTGTAGCCATACTCAGAATATTGTCTTTATGTGCATGGTCACTGCTATGGCCTCAGAAGACCCATTTGTTGTTGGCTTTTTCATTAGTTATGCCAGCTGCAGTATGAGTGGAAGACCCGCAACCTATTGTCCCACCTACAAACTGGAAGAGACCTGGAAGATGAAATAATTATCAGCCACTCTCATCCACACGTTAGGTAAGGTAGCAAAATTTGTGTTGGTGGTGGGAGGGTACTGACCTCTTGTTTTAGAAGAGGTAGTATGAGATTGACTATTATATTACAATTATGTTAATGTGGTAGTGATATACGTCTCAGCTCTATGACCAGTTAGATCCCAGGTCCTTCATTGTGGTCGGGTAAAGGATATATTGTAAAAGAGGAAAAAGATCCTGAAGGTTGGACCAAAGAGATGACTCCGTGATAGAGTGTGTCCTGCTCTGGCAGAGGACCCAGGTTGGATTCCAATCACTCACTGTGAGAGCCTCACAGCCACCTGTAACTAGCTCCAGGGTATCTTGATGCCTCTGGCCTCAACAGTCACCCTCACTTAAGTCAACATATCCACATACAGACACACACATACACATACACATACACATACACATACACATACACACACACACACACATACACACATACATACATACATACATACATA